>NW_028261395.1:24515311-24690311 GCF_051295495.1 Thamnophis sirtalis
GATAGATGATAGATAGATAGATAGATAGATAGATAGATAGATAGATAGATAGATAGATAGATAGATAGATAGATAGATAGATCAGTATTTCAATCAGGGAGGCATTTTATGCAATGTCGATATTTTGTTTACACACATTTTTTTCTCCTTTTTTTCTTTGTTTTGCTCTTTTTTTCCTTTGGATTTTGGATTTTTTTATTTTGGAGATAGAGAAATAAATAAATAATTTATAAACAACAACAAAGCCTGAAAGTTGATTGCTTTTATGTGGCGGACAAGCGATTGCTATACAAGCTAGGAGATTTGGGGAGGAGAGGGAAAATACAATGCAGATAGTCCTCGACTTACAACAATTCATTTAGTGACCATTCAAAGTTACAATGGTACTGAAAAAAGTGACATGACCATTTTTTAATGACCGTTTTTCCCACTTGGGCCCATAGCAGCATTCCTAAGGTCAGGTGATTTACATTTGGATGCTTGAAACTGGTTCATATTTATGACAGTTGCAGTGTCCCGGGGTCAACGTGATATCCTTTTGCGGCCTTCTGATAAGGAAAGTCCATGGGGGAAGCCAGATTCGCTTAACAGCCATGTTGCTCACTTAACAAGTGTAGTGATTCATTTAACAACAATGGCAAGAAAAGTGGTAATATGGGGAGAAAATTCATTTGACAAATTTCTCATTTAGCAACATACATGTTGGGCTCAATTGTGATCATACGTTGAAGATTGATGAGCCGTGGTGGCACAGTGGTTAGAATGCAGTACTGCAGGCTACTTGTGCTGACTGCTCATTGGCAGCAGTTTGGCAGTTCGAATCTCACCAGGCTCAAGGCTGACTCAGCCTTCCATCCTTCCGAGCTGGGTAAAATGAGGACCCAGATTGTTGGGGGCAATAGGATGACTCTGTAAACTGTTTAGAGAGGGCTGTAAAGCACTGTGAAACGGTACATAAGTCTAAGTGCTATTGCTGTTGGTATTACCTGAATCTCTTTTTTAGTTTGCATCCAGCATTTAATTGGGAAATTGCAAAGATGGTTTAGCACCAACGTCAAATACACAAAGATGCTGTAACTTTGGTCACTAAATGAATAGGTGTAAGTCATGAACTGCCTATCTTTCGTTGCCACCAAATGGAAGGGAATATGTCAAAAACTCAATTTCTGAAGCACACACTTCCTTTCCCTGTATCATTCAGTAGCCCTAAAGGTAGATATATTGTCTTCTGCTGTATTGTGGCTCTGCAGGAGAGGGAGAGGGGGAGAGAGAGAGAGAGATGTGTTGCATGTGTTAAACTAGTCCTTGGCTCATACTAATCTATATTTTTTAAAATGTTATTTCTGAGGGAGTGATTTATTTACAATGACAGCTTGTTACTTATGGTTGCTGCTGCCAGCTTCTGGAGTAATCTGATAATGTCAAATTGTGAAGGGAAGCCTTGACCAATTTGCTATAAATCATGTACATGGCTGGTATAGGTGTAGACGAGGATGCTCAGGTTGATACTGATAGAAATACAAATCAAAAGCAACATATGGCAGCCAAATCCAAATTCAAGCTTTCAACCTATTGGATTTATATTTTTTTCGGCGAAATGAAAACAGTCATCCTTGGGTTTCTATCAAACCTTCAGTCCTAGGGAGAAGCTATTAACCCCGAAGACCAGCCTGGAGAAAAGTAGGAAGTAATGACAAGGCTGAATGACAAGGAAACTCTGCGAACTTGTGTTGTGACAGAAGCAGAGGTGGTATTCAGCCGGTTTGGATTGGTTTACCCGAACCGGTAGTGAAAATCGTGCCAGCTCTATGCTGTCGTATTTAGGCACGTTTTCAAGCCAAAGCACATGTGTGGATGGGCGTGCACTCACTTTTGTGAACTGGTAGGGAAATTAAGTGAATGCCACTCCTGGACAGAAGAACCCCATAAGAATAACAGTCCAAGTACGTTTATCTACAGCCCAGGATTCCAAATCTTTTCCTACCGATTCTATGAGAGAGCGCTTTGCGCACATGCACAGCACTCAAAGACCGCCCTCAGTGTCAGCGCTGGTGAGCTGAGCTGTTGTTTAGCTCAGCTGAGGCATGGCAATCCGCTCTGCCGCGTGAATCAGCTGAGGTAAAAAGCAAGAGAATATAGGACAGGGAACGATGGGGGCAGGAGGGTGGGGCCAACCAGAGGTGGTATTTACAGGTTCTATGAACTACTCAAAATTTCCGCTACCGGTTTGTGAGAACCAGTCCGAACAGGCTAAATACCACTTCTACTACAGCCAAACCTTTCTCAAGGTTTCAGAAACAGGTTGAAAATTGTGGTAACTTCTCCAGAAGTGAATCTCATTCCAGACAGAACATTCTGTGCTGAAGCTTCAGATCTTGAACTAGTCTTTTAACTATTTTTCGTGAGCAAGGATTCTTTAGCTTAATTTGGGCTGTGCTTATACATAACTTGTGTGTGCAAGCAATTATAACAATGATTACGTGGGGAATATTTAAAAATATCATTTGGCCTTTGTGATTGATTGGATGGGGTCCTTGCAGTTTAGGGGAATCGGGGAAGAAGGTGGGACCCCATTAGCATAGTAAACTAAAACTCTTGTTTGGATTTTGCAACCCTGTTTTTCACTTTCTTAAAGCACAGGAACGCCCTGAATCTTGGTTTATCTTTCACATTGGTGTAACAATGCCGTCCAGTGAATTCACAACATGCCTGTTTGAGTCCTTCCATCCTTATTAATCAGAGGGATAGAATCAAGATCACATGAAATATTAATACCACTTTATAAGGCCTTGGTAAGGCCACACTTGGAATCCTGCATCCAGGTTTGGTTGCCACAATGTAAAAAAGATGCAGAGACTCTAGAACAAGTGCAGAGAAGAGCAACAAAGATGATTGGGGACTGAAGGCTAAAACATATGAAGAACGGTTGCAGGAACTGGGTATGTCATACCCTTCTTTGTGAAAAGAAGGACTAGAGGAGACATGATAGCAGTCTTCCAATATCTCAGGGGTTGCCACAAAGAAGAGGGAGTCAAGCTATTCTCCAAAGCACCCGAGAGTAGAACAGGAAGCAATGGGTGGAAACTAATCAAGGAGAGAATTGAGGAGAAATTTCCTAATAGTTAGAACAATTAATCAGTGGAACAACTTGCCTCCAGAAATTGTGGATGCTCCAACACTGGAAAATTTTAAGAAGAGAATGGATAACCATTTGTCTGAAATGGTATAGGGTTCCCTGCCTAGGCAGGAAGTTGGACTAGAAGATCTCCAAGGTCCCTTCCAACTCTGTTATTCTATTCTATTCTATTCTATTCTATTCTATTCTATTCTATATCTGAGATCTTTCTGACTTAGTGGCCTTATAAATCTGTTGCTGTGGTAAGGTGGTGGAGTTTTTATCTCTTTAAGAAAAAGTTAAGGTTGAATGTTCAGAATTCAGCGATTTCAAATGAGAATGCCCTTGTTCCGAATGTTCTCACAAAGGCAAGCAAAACGTCCTTTCCCCCCACCGCTCTCAGTTTGCAAATACAATATGCCCTGGGTCTAAATTCTTTGCCTGCCCAGCCAAACTTCCCTGGAGCACAAGTTCTGAGCAGCAACAGACATCTAGACCCTGTCAAAATGCATCATTTGACTGCCAAGGGGGATGCTTTACTGCTGGAAAGGAAAACTCCATTGGGTTGTAAGAATGCCTCCCCTCCCATTCCACCTTTGCAGAAACCTCCTCTCGGCCCCAGGGGATTTGTGAATTTATTTACTTATATGTCATTTATTGCTGCTCCAAATGAAGTCCCAAAGAAGCTCCCATCTTAACAATGAAAACAACCAGACAAGACCCAAACAAAGACATTAAAACAAAATTATGATAAAATGACTGACCTCTAAAAGCCCGCCTAAAGAGATCGGTCTGCAAATATTCCGAGGGCAGAGAATGGGAGCTGGGAACCAATCGGGAAGATAAGAAGTTTAAAAAGAATGGATCAAAAGGGAGCCTAAATTGAGTTTAACAATTCAAGGCCCAGTAAATCAGATGCATTTTTTTTTTCAAATAAATTTTTGGAATGCTGAAAGGATGGAGGTCAAATGTAGATCTTAGGGTTGATAATGGTCCCATGTAGGACCATTAAGCAACAGCTGGATAACCTCGGCTGATCTTGAGAAATCTAAGCAGGATCAGGTTAGCCCATGGACCCACAAGAGATCTCAAGAATCTAGATGAAACTGAGAATCAGAAAAATAATTTGGATGGAGATAACACGGAAACTGTCACCTAATGATTCAGAATCTGAGTAAGCTGGAAGGGACCTTGGAGCAGTGGTGGGTTGCCAATTTTTTTGCTACCGGTTCAGGCGTGCTCCCTGTGCGTGCAGCACTTCTGCGGGTGAGCGGGCGGAGCCTCCCACCCCCGCTACTACCAGTTCGCCTGATACAGGTAGAACTGGGAGCAACCCACCTTTGCCTTGGAGGTCTTCTAGTCCAACCCCCTGTTCAATCAGGAGTCCCGTAGTACCATTTCTGACAGGTGGCTGTCCAGTCTCTTCTCAAAAAACCTCCAGTGATGAAGCACTTACAGCTTCTGAAGGCAGCTTCTGTTCCACCGGTTAATTGTCCTCACTGTTAGGAAGTTTCTCCTCAATTCCAGGTTGATTTCCTCCTTGATTGGTTTCCATCCAACTACAGGTAATCCTTGAGTTATGACCACAATTCAGTGGTGAAATCTAAATTTTTTTCCTACTGGTTCTCTGGGTGTGGCCTGGTGGGGAAACATGTGACTGGGTGGGCGTGACAATGTAGTCATGGGACTGGTGAGTCAAAAGACAGAAACTCACTTTAATAATATTCTGCTGGAGCAGAGGGTTGGACTAGATGACCTCCATGTCCCTTCCAGCCCTGGATTACTGTGCTCTTTCAAGGTATCCTCTGAAGCTGTGTCTAGTGCCAGGTTTGGGGTCCTTCCTCCCTCTCCTTTTTCCCTCCCTCCCTCCCTCCCTCCCTCTCTCTTTTTTCTCTTTCTTTCTTTCTTTCTTTCTTTCTTTCTCTCTCTCTCTCTCTCTCTCTCACTCACTTTCTCCCTCCCTCCCTCCCCCTCTCTCTTTCTTTCTTTCTTTCTTTCTTTCTTTCTTTCTTTCTTTCTTTCTTTCTTTCTTTCTTTCTTTCTTTCTCCCTCCCTCCCTCCCTCCCTCCCTCCCCCTCCCTCCCTCCCTCCCTCCCTCCCTCCCTCCCTCCTTCTTCTTTCTTTCTTTCTTTCTTTCTTTCTTTCTTTCTTTCTTTCTTTCTTTCTTTCATAGCAGCCCCACCCCCTATTTTTGGCCTAGCAGCCCTCCCTGGAGCAAAAACAGACCCCAAGTGCTAAAAAATAGTAAAAAAAAAATAAGTTCCTACCATCACGCAGCACCGCTGATTGTCAGAACTTTTTTTTACTTTGTTAAGCATTTTTTTACTACTGGTTCGGGCAAACCGGTAGGATTTCACCCCTGCCACAATTGATCACAAAATTTATGTAGCTTAGTGAACCATTTCCTAAGTGAGTTCAACCCTAAATTTTACGGCTTTTCTTGCCACCATTGTTAAGGGAAACACTGTGCTTGTTAAATGAGTAACGTGTTTATTCAGTGAATCTGGATTCCCCATTGACTTTGTTGTCAGAAGGGTGCAAAAGCAGATCACATGACCCCCCCCCTCCCAGGGCGTTGCAACCATCATAAATATGAGCTGGTTTCCAAGCGTCTGAATTGTGATCATGTGACAGCAGGGATGTTGCAAAGGTCATTAGTGTAAAAAATGGTCATAAGTCACAAAGTTGTAACTTTGAACGGTCACTAAATGAACTGTTGTATGCCGAGGACTACCTGTGCTCAGTCCAGTGGGCATCTGCATGACGAGGTGAGCACTTCTGCAGAGTTCTGAAGACAACACCACCACCAGATCTAGGGTGAGCTTTGTGTAATTTTGTGAGCTGCCTATTTAGGTATTTATCAGCCCAAGTGTGATTGCCTGAAAGGGAATTTTAAACAAAAAACAAATCCTAATTAAAATACAGAACGCTGTTGGCCTTTGAGCAGCTAGTTAGAGATGTGTGAAGAAGGCTCTAACCACTTGCAGTGCTAGCAAAAGCAGCAGGCAAGACCGTAAGCTCTTAATTTATATTGTCCTTTGGACATTCCCCCCCCCCCCGGAAACTATTTACCCATTTACCTCGCAGGTCAGTGGCCTAATAATGCAACAAAGCACTTTTTGAAATGGCAGATTATTTTCAGTGCTCAGATCTGTGTGCAGTATTGATGGTGGAGGGAGCTGATTAGGATCTTGGGAATTGTGCTTGATGGGAACAATCTGGAAGGAGTGAAAAATTATTAAACACACACAGCGGGAGTTGTAGGATTTACCATTGGCACGGGGTGCTATTAATTCTCATTGCATCACGCACCAGCTTGACTGCACACTGTGAATGCTGTTTATTGGAGAAGGGGTACAATTTTGCTTCAGTTTGTAGTAATGTAATGCTAAATGCTAATTAGACCTCTAAAAATAATTAGAACCTCTTGCAGCCAATTCAGCGGATAGAAACAAAGGCCTTGAAAGCCACCAGACACCCTTCTGAAGCTATACTCTGTTCGAAGGCTGGGGAGTTTCTTAAAAAGCATTTTAATTACAGCATTATAAATAGCTGCGCTATGGTAAGGCAAACTGTTGGGTGTTGTACTTGTGGAGTAATAGGTGACCCTGACAGGGAAGAGCAGGAAGGATGACCGTGTGGGTTTTTAAGCACATGGATAGTCCATGCAAATGCAGAAGGCAATGGCCAGTGGTGGGACTCAATTTTTTTTACTACTGGTTCTGTGGGCAAGACATGGCTTGGTGGGCATGACATGGTGGGTATGGCAGGGGAAGAATACTGTAAAATCTCCATTCCCTCCCCACTCCAAGAGAAGGATGCTGTAAAATCCCCATTCTTTCCCCACTCCAGGAAAAGGATACTGTAAAATCCCCATTCCTTCTCCACTCCAGGAGAAGGATACTGTAAAATCTCCATTCCCTTCCCACTCTAGGGGAAGGATACTGTAAAATCCCCATTCTTTCCCCACTTCAGGAAAAGGATACTATAAAATT
The DNA here is from genome assembly GCF_051295495.1 of Thamnophis sirtalis. NCBI lineage: Eukaryota > Metazoa > Chordata > Lepidosauria > Squamata > Natricidae > Thamnophis > Thamnophis sirtalis. The sequence goes on from NW_028261395.1 coordinate 24,522,422, forward strand.
CCCATTCCTTCCCCACTCCAGGAGAAGGATACTGTAAAATCCCCATTCCTTCCCCACTCCAGGAGAAGGATACTGTAAAATCCCCATTCCTTCCCCACTCCAGGAGAAGGATACTGTAAAATCTCCATTCCCTTCCCACTCTAGGGGAAGGATACTGTAAAATCCCCATTCTTTCCCCACTCCAGGAAAAGGATACTATAAAATTCCCATTCCTTCACTCTAGGAGAAGGATACTGTAAAATCTCCATTCCCTTCCCACTATAGGGGAAGGATACTGCAAAATCCCCATTCCCTCCTGATCAGCTGGGATTTGGGAGGCAGAGAATAGATGGGGGCAGGGCCAGTCAGAGGAGGTATTTACTGGTTCTTCAAACTACTCAAAGTTTCCGCTACCAGTTCTCCAGAACTGGTCAGAACCTGCTGAATACCACCTCTGGGGCAGCCCAGTTATGGTCATTGGGAATCCCATTTGAATGAAAAACTACTCTCCTTGTAAATTTATTGTATACCTAAACTAGTTGTATGAGAGACCCATTGGCTCAGTGGCCAAGATGCTGAGCATGTCAATCAGAAAGGTTAGCAGTTTGGTGGTTCGAATCCCTAGCGCCGCGTAACCAAGTGATCTCTCGTTACTAGTCCCAGCTTCTGCCAACCTAGCAGTTTGAAAGCCCACAAAAATGCAAGTAGAAAAATAGGGACCACCTTTGGTGGAAAGATAACAGTGTTCCGTGTGCCTTTGGCATTGAGTCATGCCAGCCACATGACCATGGAGACGTCTTCAGACAGTACTGGCTCTTCGGCTTTGAAACAGAGATGAGCACTGCCCCCTAGAGTTGGGATCGACTAGCACATATGTGCATGGGGAACCTTTACCTTTACCTTTAATCTAGTTGTAAGGGGTCACCAAATCTTACCCTCTTGGAGGACAATGTTTGTGTCGATCTAGAGATTGTTTTCAGGGGGTCCTCGACTTGGCCACCAAAAATTGAGCCCAAAATTTCTAGTAGTAAGGAAGGCAGTTGTTAAGTGAATCATGTCTCCATGAAGCAAATCTTGTTTCCTCCATTGACTTGGCTGATCAGAAGCCAGCTGGGAAGGTTGTGAATCCCATGACCCCGGGACAGTGCAACTGTCATAAGTACATGCCAGTTGCCAAGCATCTGGATTTTGATCATGTGACCTTGGGGAGGCTGCATGTCATAGGTGTGAAAGCTGCTCATTGGCCACTTTTTTCAGTGCCATTGTATCTTCAGTCAGTCATTAAACCGGTTGTAAGTTGACGATTACCTGTATTCCCTAGCCTCTCAAAATGAATGCATTTCATAAAATCTCACCTCAAGAATGGTGATGTGTGTGAGTTCTGTTATTAACCCTATTATTCCTGTAGGATGCGGAGTATCAAGAGGTTGACCCGGGGAAGCTTAGAGTGTTCTGACCCAGCTTCCTAAACACGACAAACTCTCTGATGAGAACTCAAAAGATTTCTTTATTAGGAATGCCGGCAGTCCCTTCCTTTAAGAAGTCCATCCAGCCAGAAGATGAATAAGTGTCTGCCACACCTATTCATCTTCGCCCCCTGCTTTTTATCACCAGAGCTAGAGTGGGGCTTCATTAGCAGTAGTGGCTCTTCCGTCCCAAGGATCAGCCCGCAGATTTCCTCTGCTCTCCTCTCCTCTGCATTCTGTACAGCCGCGCGTCAAGTACAGCTGTTCCTCTTCTTCTTAAATGACCAGAGAAGCCATCTGTATTTTCTTCTGTGTAATGATGTAGCATATTGCTTCTCTTTCTTTTTTCTCTCCAGGGAGAAGTGTGTTTGTGTGTGTTTGTGTGTGTTGGGTCTTCTTTCCTCATCATGCGTATTTGTAAACTTAGAAGAACAAGGTGTGCTTCTATGTCCAACTTTTGTTTGAAGTTAGATAAGAGTCAAAGGAATTCAAGGGAGGTTGGATTTAGCCTGCTTGTGGCTATGTAGGGATTCTAGGTCAATCTCTCTTTTGACACAACCCATAGCTTCTTCCCCTCCTTCTTCTACACCAGCCCCAACTAAGGTTATCACTCAAACCAGCCTTCACCCCTTCTCTCTCTTGTTCTTTCCAGCCTTTTTTAGCCCAAAAGGCAGAGGTAGGATTCAACCGGTTCGGACCAGTTCACTGGGACCAGTTGCTCCTACAATCAGCTGGGAGTGAACCCGTTTGCTCCCACAATCAAGTGGGCCTGTCCCCCCGCCCCTGCGCTTTACTCACCTATATCTTCTCAGCTGAGTCACGTGGCAGAGCGGATTGCCACACCTCAGCTGTTTTCCTCCCCAGCAGTAATGCAGAAGGCAAGTTGTCTCAAAAGTGCGTGCAGCGATTTCCCAACTGGTTGTTAAACTGGTAGGATCTCACCACTGCCAAAAGGAGAACAGAAAGCTCCTTTTTGATTCTTCCTCACAAGATTGACTTCTTCCCAGGCCCCAAGAGATCAGTTTGAGGTGGTTGGCAATGCCACCTCCATACCCATGATGGGTACCTGATGAACAGTCACTTTGACAAACCGCCACTTCTACGACCCTGAAGTGTTGGGTCAGACTGGGGGAAATTGATGTTGTACTAAGATGTATGTTAATACATATATTATTTATATAGACATTAGTGAGCTCTGGTTATCTCAGAGCAGAGCAGGGCCTTGGGCTTCTCTGAAGCTCATATGTTGAGGGTCTCTCCCCCCCCCCAACCATCCATCCTCCTTGGCTTATGAATAATTAAAAACTTAAATTACTTGCCATGTACAAAATTCATATGCCGGGCAAAATAGCTACATGAAAATTAATTTTCTGTTCTGTGAGACTGACGGGAAATCAATTAATCTTGATGTATTATTTTATGCAGAACAGAGTGCAGGAGGCAGCGCAGAGAATGGCTACAGCTGCTCCTGCTGGTCAGCCCATATATTATAGTTGGCGGATTTGACAGCTTCTGAAGGAAATAACTGAAGGTTCTCAGGCAGGTGAATCAACTGTAAAAATTTATTGGAGAATACAAACTGTTTCTCGGGGACTGATATAAAACTCAACACTTGAGAACTGAAGTATTGAATGTTTGTGTGACTGGAGCAGCTTGTTGTCAATATTTATAGCTTTTCTCTTTGTTACATGTCCTATTTGTTTGATTAACTCGTTGGATGCTCGTGTCTGGTTGATAATTTATGTATGGCGCCTTCTGTAGCGGTTTCTTGATACGTAAAGATTTACCACTAAGTAAATAAAGCCGTTTTCACAGAAGGCAATATGCTAAGCCAAGTGACCAAGGTGTTTACGACTCGGGTTTTGAGTTTTATAACTCGCTAGGTAGATCTGTTAACTTTTGTTTACTGTTACTGGAGTTCGATTGGGATGGTGTTTTACCTTATAACAGGTTGGGAAATAAGCGGGCCTGTTTAAAAAAAGAACAAATGCAGGCAATTATCAGTAGACGAGTATAGATCATTTATGATGCTTAAGACATTTCATATATATTTTAAAAAATCCAATATGTTTTGAAATTCATACATAATGCATTTGCCATTTCTAGATGAAATAAACCAAATGCAACCATTTTAGAACAGGGTTTTTGTCCATTATATGTAGTCTGCCCTCTCTCCCTCCCTCCCTCCCTCTCTCTCTCCATATCAGTGGTGGGATTCAAATTTTTTTACTACTGGTTCTGTGGGCTTTGTGGGTGTGACGTGGCTTTGTGGGTGTGGCTTTAATGGCGTGGCAGGGGAAAGTTACTGCAAAATCCAAATTCCCTCCCTACTCTACTAACCTGCTTTCCAGCTCAGTTCTCATGTTCAGGGCAACTAAAGAAGATCAGCTGGGAGGCAGCCGGTTCTCCAAACTACTCAAAATTTCCGCTACCGATTCTCTAGAACCTGCCAGAACTGGCTGAATACCACCTCTGCTCCATATGGTTTAGGAATGTACACACAGATACCTCTAACTGGCATATTGGGAAATTTTCAGAGGAATCTTCTTTAGAGGTGTTGAAGAATGGTAGAGAACGGCAGAATGCAATTGCTACAAATAGAACACAATCGGATTTCTTTTTATTCACTTCCCTAAAAGAAATATGGATTGTTGCAAAACGCTTTGATCAATTGCATGTTAATAGACTTCAAAGCTCCACATTAGTTTGGCACCTGTCAAGCGCCAGGAAAATCAGCAGATCTGGAGAGTTCAAAAGGGGATAAAGATTTATTGCTAGCTAAAGCTGCCTACATGACTCTGAACTGCTAAGGGTCAAAGCAAATTGGCGGTAGAGAAGAGTAGAAAGAATTCAAGGTGGGCTGGACTTGTCAAGGTGGAGACTTGTGAAGAGATTTCCTTCCTCTTCCCCTTCCCCTCCCCTCCCTTTCCTTCCCCTCCCTTCTCTCCCTTTCCTTCCATCTTCCCTTCCCTTAATTAACACCATAGTTTGAGGTCAATGTAATGACTATGTTGAAAGCTGAACTTCAATTGCCATTCCTCAATAGGAAATCCATTAACAAAAGTTGAAGGTCTCTTCTCCCCCAGGTTAATGAAAGCTGGACAGGCAAAGCTTCAAAATATTTGCATTTACTGGTCCAACTTTCACAGATGTTAAACATTTAGTGATGGCATTTAGAACCATTTGAACCACATTAAAGTCCAGCCACTAGAGTGTTGAAACAGTTGGGCTGCATCATAAAACACCTATAAAGGAATTTTAAGACATTAGGTCGCTTTGCTGTTGTCTCAGTAGAGAAAACATTAGGGTTGCTTTGAGTGCATAACTTGATAAATTGGTTAGGCACTGTAAGTTAAAATGTGCCAGATACACAGGCTTGTAATTGCTATGTGAATTTGGCAGGTATGTGCAATTTAAAAATAATGTCAGATATGACAAATTATGGTTGAACTGTGCTACAGCCTTAGTAAGATCACATCTGTTCATTCCATACAGAGAATTGGAAGTGTGGCTTAAAGTGTGTACTTACTGATATTGCATTTGTTGTTTCAAATATTTAGCAGGCTCTTAGCGACAAGTAAAATAATTACGCTCGGGTATAAAATCTGTTTGGCTTGTATGTCTTTGTTTTTGTGACTCAGGTGCAATATGCTGGAGGCTACAAAGACCATTTAAGGCAGGTCATCTTGCTCTCCCATGCACAGATGTAACAGATGGCATGTAGATTGTATGTGTGTGCACGTGCGTGCATGTGTTGTGCATGCCTGGACCCACAACCAAATTGTAATTCTCCAAACCTACCCTTTTGCATACTGATCATATTTGACATCTCTGACAATATAACAGAAAGGTAAAGAATGGCACATCTCAAATACTGAAAATGTCAACACTTTTAAAACAATTCACTTATTTTAATGGGGACGCGGTGGCTCAGTGGCTAAGACGCTGAGCTTGCCTATCAGAAAGGTCGGCAGTTCGGCGATTTGAATCTCTAGCGCTGTGTAACGGAGTGAGCTCCCGTTACTTGCCCCAGCTTCTGCCAACCTTACAGTTTGAAAGCACGTAAACAATGCAAGTAGAAAAATAGGAACCACCTAGTAACGGTGTTCCATGCCCTTTGACGTTGAGTCATGCCGGCCACATGATCACGGAGTTGTCTTTGGACAGCGCTGGTTCTTCAGTTTTGAAATAGAGATGAGCACTGCCCCCTAGAGTTGGGAACGACTAGCAGATATGTGCGAGGGGAACCTTTACCTTTAAGGATCTTTTGATGCAGACCATGGGTGTCAAACCTGATATCTTTGAGGGGTGCATCAGGGTTGTGTTTGACCTCAGGGTGCTGGGGTGGCCGTGGCCAGGGTTGGCATGGCCAGGGTGGGCGTGGCCAGCTTGACATCACTCATGTCAGGGGTGCCTGTGGTGGCCCAAGCGCTGTGCCAGTGAAAACAGGCACCCGAGTTCCGTTTTTGGCTACGACAGCCTCCTGCAACCCTCTGCCAACGAAAATGAAAGGCCACGGCCCTTCTGAGCTCCATTTTTTCTGGCAGAGGCACTGCGGGCCAGTCCTTTGCTGTTTCTAGGGCAGCCCCGTGGGCCAGATATAAGCACCCTGCACCCCTGATCCAGCGTCCAGGCCTTGAATTTGATACCCCTGATGAAGACACTCAAAAAGGAAAAAGAAAACATTTTTTTAATGATGTGCATTCTTAAAAATATATGCTGTGTCTCTGCATTAGTGTCACAGCTGCGTGAAAGAGCAAACTGGACTCCTGGTGTAATTGCCTGCATCCATTCATATAGCTTTCTTTGCGACTATATACTACAGAAATGGTTTTGTGTTAGTTTTGTTTTCTTAGTTTAGCTGGGAGATTGCCTGGTGTATAAACCTGCTTAGATTTTGAGAGTAATATGTTAAGGTTTTTTTTTAATTTAAATGATGCAACTTGTTCATTTGGGGTTTGATCAGGCAATAGGGATTATCTTATAAATGTTTTCATGTTTCTACGTTTGTATATAGACTGTTATGTTTCTTATGGAAGTGCTGCTAAGTTTATGTAAATATTCACCCATTCTCTAAGCATTTAATTTTTTGCTCATGGCAGGTTTTATTTTCATCATATTCTGTTCTTATCACATTCAGCAACCAACTTTCAATTCCAACATTAGCATAACTGTTCTACAATTTAACTTAATTCACTAACATCCACTTCCTCTAAATCAACAAATACAGATTTCTCACATGCATTCATTCTCTTTGATTTGCTGAAAAGCAAACATCAGGCTGTATATCCTTTAGCTGGTAAACAATAATGCTGCACTATCCAAATTTTGTTCATCGTTGTCTTGTTGTACTCTTGAACAATTAACTAGAATTCTGTCCAAGGCATTTCCAGGTGTATTTAACAAAATAATTGAAATGTGGTGGATGATAAGTGGCAGATAAGCACTGTAGTCCAGGGGTCCCCAACCTTTAGGACTGTTTTGACCTAGGCTTCCCCAGCAGCACAAAGCCGAGTCCTCACCCCGATAAACCCCTTTTATTTAATTTACTGTGAATTCTGCTGATTCACATCCAGCAAAGTCTTTCAAGGGAGGGTTTACAGTCACAGACCATAAATGGCTTGAAAATACCTGACAGGTCGATATCTGCAAAACTTGGAAAGGAGTCTCGGAGACTCACGAACCAATTAAGTGAACCAATTGTCTCCTGCAAACTCCACTCCCCTTTTGCTCCTCTTTTATTTCCTCTGGGAGGGGCCATTCATCGTCCACCTGTGGTCTTACTCCCAAGTCGACCCCCGTTCTTTAGCTATTCCCTTCATCTGGCAACTCTGTGTATGCACACACTGGGAACAGGCTCCAGTTGTTCATCTGCCTCACTGATGTCTGACTCCGAAGATAGCTGATAATTGGCAGATTGCCATGGCCACCTCTCTGCCTCGAGGCAGAGCCCTCATCAGAGCCTCCCCCAGACTCCAGGACTGGCTCATGTTTCTCTCCAACTTCCTCACTATCCGAAACTGCTGCCAGCTCTGCTGGCCACTGGTGGGCTACAACAAGAGCTTGGCCTGAGGAGGTAGAGGGGAACTGTCCCACAAATTGAGCTGCACACATGTACGCAAGTGCTGGCCAGCCACTCACGTGGCCTGGTTTTCCAAATGGGCTAAAGCCTGGTAGTGGGCCACGTCCTGTGGGGGGGGGCTGCTTTAGTCTCCCAAGATATTTGTCTACAGGAGAGCAGCAATGAAGAAACTATTCTGAAGCAACTCCTTGTGTTGTACTTGGTTCCTGGGAGCTGACATAAAATTTGAGATACTCTGTGTGCTTTAACGCATCATTTTTAGCATTGTCTCCCTGCTATTAGGAGATATGGATTGGGAAGAAATGAAATTATTAACTGCTTGCATTTTTCTTACACATATTTCTTCATCAGGAGTCTTTCCCGACCCTTCTATTTCCTTATCCTATGATTAATATCTTCAATATTTTTTCCAAAAAGAATGTAGCTGCTTTGATGGAAAGTAAGCAAATTCACAACCATGGCCCAAATGCCCCCTCAATTTATAACATCTTCTAATGCAGTGGCCCCCAATCTTTTGGGCACCAGGGATCGGTTCCGCTGAGTTTTTTTCGTAGACCGGAGGGGGCGTGGTTTTTTGTGCTGCCTGCAACCTGTAGATGGGGTGTCAGCCCTGGAGGCAATCTTTAAATTTGGATCTTCAGGGCTGCCACATGCGGTGGATGGGCAAGCTGTGGGATTGGGAGAGGGGTTGGATGGAGACAGTGTGCGATGTATAGCCATAACAACATTCGTTTCCCTGGGAGTCAAGGACGTTCAGCCTGCACCTGGGAGGCGTGACTGGGAGTCGATGCAGGGGAAGGAACTTTGACTCTACTTTGGGTGGGGAAAACCTGGGGGCTTTCAGATTCGGGTTTTCCTAGATGTGCCAGTATGACATCTCTAATAAAGTCAAGCTTTGAGGAAAATGTCTGCCTTGGCATTTTGATTCTGTTGGAGGTATTACTTGGAACCCCAACACTTTGCTTGTTTGTGTGACCCAGTTTCTGGTTGGGGACCCCTGTTCTAATCTATGTATATAAAAGGCAAATACCACTCACTCATCACAAAATCTCCAGAACCATAAAACCTACAAACTTGAAATTTGGCACATATGTTCCTCTTGACTTCTAGGTGCTCGCTAAGAAAGGATTTTTCAAAATGACCGTCAGATCATTACTATTTCTTATACAGTAATTAACATGCTGTGATGCTAAGGAGTTCTACTCTCCCTCCTCACCTAAAAAGAACTCTGTTCCAACTGCCAGTTGCTGATAAATGAGACAGTTAAGTAAGTTTTCCCCCACTTTACAACTTTTCTCACCACAGTTGTTAAGTGAATCATTGCAGTTGTTGAGTTAGTAGCATGATTGTTAAGCAAATCTCACTTCCCCATAGACTTTACTTGTCAGAAGTTCGCAAAAAGGGATCAGAGGATCCCTTGGGACTGCAACCATCATAAATATGAGTCAGTTGTCAATCTGAATTTTGGTCATGTGACCATGGGGATGTTGCAACGGTCCTAAGTGTGAAAAATGATCATCAGTCACTTTTTTCATTGCCATTGTAACTTCAAATGGTCACTAACTGAACTGTTATAAGTTGAGGACTACCTTACAAGCCCCCTTGTTTAGTGACTGTTCATAGTTACAAAAGGGACGAAAAAGTAACTTTGCAACCAGTTTTCACAGTTATGACCTTCACATGTTTGTAAAGCAAAGGAAAACTGAAGAAAGATTAAGAAAAGAGTTGTGGTTTTACTTAGTGACCATTTTGTTTAACAACTGAGTTAGTGATCTTCATTGTGGTTGCCAAAATAGATTTTTTTCTCCCATTTTTTCCTATTTGGCTCACATTGTTTTCCAGCTTCTCTATAATTAATTACGAATGATCTCTCTAAGTTTGGATAACCTCCAAATACATTATAATATTCAAATGGCTAATGTTTTTTATTCTATAGTCAATTGTTCCTTGGGGAAAAAGCATGATAATTTTGATTTATATCATTTATAGTTAAACTAACAGCTTCTCAGATGATTGCAATTTATATGCAGTTTAAGTGATAAGATGCAGTCAAAAGATTTATCACCTGAGCATAAAATAATGTTATAACTGGCATTTTGATCCAAGAAGGTTTTTTTTGTTATTTTCTGTATAAGTATTTCAGTTTGTAATGGAAAAATGAAGGCAAAGACAGCATAACGTGGTTGATTCCTTTAGCCACTGTATTACATTTGAATTTTCCTTATTAGTTCTTTATGTTTTTTATGTTTGTTAGAGGGACACAGTGGCTCAGTGGCTAAGACTGATTATATATAATATAAATAAATGATATAAATGATGCATACTTTTATTTTTTTAAATAATATGGCAAAAATAGTGTAAGACAGGGTCTTATTTTCGGGAAAACACGGGTATGCAGTCTCTAGCAAAGCTGAGATAGTTTGGTTGGGAGAAAGACAGCTAAGAAGGCAGTTCTCAAAGTATATCTATCTTGATGAAAATAGTTGCTCTACTCTAGCAAGATTCTGTCTACAGGTAAGGAACAATAAAAGAAACTGCTGAAAAGTAATTCCACATGTCCTTTTTTGGTTCTTGTGAGGCCTGAAAGTTTTTAAAAGATAAAAAAAAGGTTTAATAAAGATATTGGGTGACAGTGTCTCATATGTAACCTGTGATTTCAGAATTATAGTACCAATGGACCTCTGGTGTCTTCTGTTAGTTCTACTCATGCTATTAAAAAGCAAGCAAAGCAAACACTGCACAAGGGGAAACATTAGCACGGTTGGTTTTTTTCTGTCCTTTTTTTCTGGAAGATAAACTCTCTCCCACCCCTTAATTTCTTACTCTTTCAAACTCAGTAGGATGTCAATAACCTCAAAAAAGTTGCCCAGGAGGTGACATTTTTTTAAAAAAACACACACACACACACACACACACACACACACGGAAAGTGTAACATACAGTTGTGTTAACTGAGAGGAACTTTAAAGATTTCCATTATTCTTTTTACGATTAGCTGAAAAATTCAAAGGAATTATTTATTTTCAATTTCCCCTTAATGCAGTCTGTGGATTCAACCCATAGGTATATGGAGAAGTAATGACCAAGTATTATTTAAGAGACTACATTGAAATTCTGGACTCTTGTTTTGTTTTTCCCCTACAGCAATATTATAATCTTGATATTTTAGCCTAAACCCAAGGTATGAAATGGGCTGTTTCAGTAAATCATAATTAAGATTATTACTTTTAAAATGAAAACGGTTATTCCAGTGGAAAAGGAAGGAAGTGTATTGGTTGAACCATTCTTGTAATGATTCTATTAATGACAAACCATAATAGCAGAAGTTTGTGACTAGAGTTATGTAACATTAACCATATTTTTCTGCATGTGTGACAGTCCATCACATTTCTTATCCCACAGTTAGTCAGAATCAGAATGGAGCTGGAAGGGACCTTGGAGGTCTTCCAGTCCAACCCCTGCTCAAACAGGAGACCTTATACCATTTTAGACTGTCCTGTCTCTTCTTGAAAACCTCCAGTGTTGAAGCACCCACAACTTCTGGAGGCAAGCTGTTCCACTGGTTAATTGTCCTCATTGTTAGGGAGTTTCTCCTTAATTCCAGGTTGCTTCTCTCCTTGGTTAATTTCCATCTATTGTTAATATTTCCATTACAGTTGGTTGCATAGTCAAATGGGTGCTTAGACTGGATTTGGCATTTTTGTCCACTTACTGAGTTATTCCCAAAGATGGGCAGAGGTTGTTATTGTTTTTTCTTGGTGTTAAAGGTATTGTCCAATTAAGGCTATCTTTCACAATTGACGAGTTGCTGATTTTTTGAATGCTGATGATGTTCAGGTGATAGTCCAGATGTTTTGGGATTGACCCCTAGGTGCCTATGACTATTGACTTTTTTTCCACAATTGTTTTACTACCATTTGCAGGTCTTTGTATTTTGTGATGTTTTTCTACTTATTTCTCTTCGAATCTGCTGTCTCCAAGTATTGCCAAAACTATGCAGAGTTTTTTTGTCAGGAACTAGTTGATAACCTAGTGTTGCCCAGGTATTTATTTATAGGAAGACCAAACCTAATTTCTAATGTTGGCTTTTCCCCCTTACCAGAGGGAGCCCCCTTGTGGAGTATTGTGAAGCTATTATTATGGCAGCTCCACTGCGCTGTACAGTAGAAACCATTTTAAGGCACAACAGGCTGTATCTTAATAGAACAGCCCCCCACCCAAGGGGTGTTGGGGGTGTCTTACCCCACAATATTTTTCCTAGAGAGTAAGTTATCTTTGTACCAAGTTTGGTTGAAATTGCTCAAAACATTCCAGAATTATGCTGGAACACACACACACACACACACACAGACACACACACACAGAGAGACACACACACGTGTGTGTGTGTGTATGTGTATGTGTTTGTATGTATGTATCTCTCTCTCTCTCTCTCTCTCTCTCTCTCTCTCTCTCACTCTCTCTCTCTCTATCTATCTATCTATCTATCTATCTATCTATAATGTTATATTTGTGCTGATAAATGGAAGTAGTGATCTTCCTCCCATATTTGGGCATACCGGGGGTTGTAAAATCTAAATCTAAATCTATCTGTCTGTCTGTCTGTCTGTCTCTGTGTGTGTGTGTGTATAAGGCTGCATTATGTGGCAGGTATATTAATGTAAATTATATATACGGAATATAACATAAATGATGCATACTTTTATTTTTATTTTTTTTAAAGAATATGGCCACATCCTTTGAAAATAAGGAAATTCCTCTATTTTGCCCTTCTGCTGCTATAACAGTTATAATTAAAAATGAAAATAAAACCTCTATACAGACTAAATTGATCCTACTAACCATTTATGTTGTCTCTAACTGGAAAATCTGGAGAAACATAAAAACACATAAAACACATATAGGATTTCACACATTCATTAACAATGTTAGTTCCTACGTATCAAAGCTAGGAAGAGTGCAGTGCTATGCAGAATTTTTTTATTTATTTCCTAGCTCCATTAATAAATATATTTGTAGTATGTGTAAGTCATGTTAACACACTACTATTAAATTCCATGTATGTTCATTCATATTTTAAAATCTACACTTTAAATATTTCTAATTCTATTGGGCAATATTTTTTTTACATAATTTTAAATCTACCTCAGTTCTCAGGGGCACTGTATCTTGTTAACTAAATCCCATTCGTGCTTTATTATGCAATTTAATTTTTCATGTCTTTCATTTATTAGCAGTAAAATGATCTCTGGAAAAAATAATTAGATTAAATGTCTAAAATAAGTGAGAAGTATAAAAATGACAGTAAAATGAAATAGGTTCTCTATTTGCTTAAGTAAAATAAAATCAGATACTTAATTATAATGATCTTCAAGGAAATGGTTTTAATGGCTACAATTTTGAACATTAAATATAAAGAAGTTATTTTCTGATTATTTTCTGTTCCTGATTTTGGCGTAGATGAACAATTCCTATTGCTATGAGTGGTTAAGATTAATTACTGATGTCCTGGGATTTTTATAACCTAGAAATGTTAATTCCAAATATGGAAAAACTTTAAAAATCTGATGATCTCTTCCTAGAATTCTGTAGGACTTGGGAGAGGAGGCCATTTTAGTAGCTTCTCCCAATGTTCTCTAGAACACCCCAAATGAGGGAAGATTGGGCTTCACCAAAAGAATGCTAACTAAAGAGTCAACATCTCGGATAGACCTAAATGGTTTATCAGCCACTCTGAAAATTCTGACATTAACGGTGGTCAAATTAAAAAAAACAAAACAGTTTGCTCATTTTCAGTTCTGCGTAAGTCTAACCTAGATTGCTTTCTTCTTCACCCATGAGATTTCCCAGAGACATTTGGTAGCCTCAGCCTCATTCATAAAACACAGTTTTGTTCTCATTTATTAAGTAGAACATCCGGAGGGGGGGGATCCACTGTGCCACGTGATTTAGATTAGCCAGAAAGCAGGAAATCCTGCTTTATAATATATAAAGCTAATATAAATTGGGTGTCACACACTGATTTTCCTGAACAAGTAGCATTTTTTACTACTAGTTCGGGCGAACCGGTCCAAACCGGTAGCATTTCACCCTGATTCATATACATATACATATACATATACATATACATATACATATACATATACATATACATATACATATACATATACATATACATATACATATACATATACATTTACATTTACATTTACATTTACATATACATATACATATACATATACATATACATATACATATACATATACATATACATATACATATACATATACATCATATACATCATATACATATACATATACATATACATTTACATTTACATATACATCATATACATATTCATCATATACATATACATATACATATACATATACATATACATATACATATACATATACATATACATATACATTTACATTTACATTTACATTTACATTTACATTTACATTTACATCATATACATATACATCATATACATATACATCATATACATATACATCATATACATATACATATACATATACATATACATATACATATACATATACATATACATATACATATACATATACATATACATATACATATACATATACATATACATATACATCATATACATATACATATACATATACATATACATATACATATACATATACATATACATATACATATACATATACATATACATATACATATACATATACATATACATATACATATACATATACATCATATACATATACATATACATATACATTTACATTTACATTTACATTTACATTTACATCATATACATATACATCATATACATATACATCATATACATATACATATACATATACATATACATATACATATACATATACATATACATATACATATACATATACATATACATATACATATACATATACATATACATATACATATACATATACATATACATATACATATACATATACATATACATATACATATACATATACATCATATACATATACATATGCATATGCATATACATATGCATAAACATCATATACATATACATATACATGAGAGGTATCTCCTCAAATTTCCACTAGCCATATCACTGCTCCTAACCAACCAAACCAGCAACCAACCAACCAACGAATCGACCAATGAATCATATGAACAGTTCAAAGAATAAAAATAAGAAAACAAGATCAAATGGAAGACATTTGCATGTGTTGCATTGTTTGATTTTATCTTTTGCTGACTAATAATTGTTCTGAGGGGAAATTGGCATTTTGTACCAGCATGTTACTTTTAAGTAAGCCCCCGGATGAAAATATTGCTGCAGCTGAGAGGAAATTGGAGCCTCTTCACTTCATATTTTGTGCTCTATTTTCAAACATTTTAAATGAAGATTAGTTCCTTAAATTCACTCTGGCACCACATGCCATCAAATCTTATCCCCCAGTCACTTAGATCTCTAATTAACTTATACTCTACAGACCTATTTCTTCAGCTTACATTTCTTTCAAGGCCTCTGATGTGCTGAGTTACACTGGGAAAAAAAACAATAAGATTTAGGGGAAGAATTAATTTAAGAAAGTCAAGCACAGATAAGGGAAAATGAGAAAAAGCAGCTTAGTATTTTGTCTTGTAAATGGTTTTGCTCTGTTAGACTAAGGATCCATTTATTCGGGAAGGAGAGGGACTGTTAATGAAATAGATGATGAATACGCAGAGCGATTACGGTAATGAATTTTAGCCCTCACATTCCATGATATTTTATTTATGAGGTGCTTGATTATTCAGATAAAGACACGAAGTTTATGGCAGTAGATTATGTCTTGTTTTCATAAACATATTCAGTAGTTTAATAAACATATTTTTTTCCACTTTAAAAATGAGCAAAATTTATGAGAGATTATCTTAGGGTTAATGAAGTCTAACATTAAGGAAATATTACCCTATAACACCACAGCTTTCAGAACTAGAGATGTAATTGCTTGATTTTTCCCCCCTTACTCCTTCATTTTCCTAAGGGCTATATTTATATATTGCACATTTTATGCCATTAATCCTTTTTTTTTTTTTAACAAGTCCCTCTTAAGCCAATTCTGTGAAAATTATACAGAGAAGTTTAACGTTCTGTCACTTTGTTTTACTAAGAGGTTTCATAAATACTTAACAATTGAAGGAAAGAATGGCTTTGCAGTTTATAGGCAGATGGATAAATAGTTCTAACACCAGAGAAATGATTGATTTTGCAGGAGCCTGTCAACCTTGAAGCAGGGATATTTTGAGCTACATTTTTATGTAGGTTGAGGGGAGAGCACAGCAAATACAATCAGAAATAATGAGCTGCGTATTGGCTGTCAGGATTTGGGTAATTAGCTGCGGTTATCCAATGGACATCCTGAAAATTGTAGGATTGAAAGCTATCTTTGTGGAAGCGGGGGACCTTGGTGGTGCATTTTATTGTGCCTGATAAAAAGGGGAGGGAAGGAAAAGAAAGGAGGACAATAAGCTGTGTAACAGATTTAATTTGCAGGGAAATTTTTGTCCTGATGCATAATGCCATCTTTAGCGAGAAGTGCACGGTTCTCAGATTGAGCGGATAGCGTATCAGTGTGCAAGAGAGACAGCTGTCATGTCAAGCGTCCTCTTCATTGATCAACACCGCAAACAATTTTGCTCCGTGGCAATACCATAATGAACAATACAAGATGAGAGGAACCCCGAGCAAATTATGCAGCCCTCCAGGCTGAAACTAGCATGTCTTGTTCCCCCAGAATGACGGTGATTCGTTCGGGTGACGAGCGTACCCTTTAAAAAAAAAAACGATTTCAAGATAATTTAGCCGTATTTTAAACATAAATTGGCAAATTTGCTTCAATGGAGAATCATTTTTCCAATATTGAACTCCTGCCTCGCTCTGGTGAGAGACGTTGGGGAGTACACAAAAGAATTGTGGGAAGTTGCAAAGACACAAGCAGGTAGGTTTACATTTCCCAGATTAATTCACTTGATGAAAAGCGGCTGCTTCTGATGTGTCATACATCAAAGGTAGGGCATCAGTAATCTTTGCTCAAGGGCACAGCTAACAGACAGATAGACATGTGAATGAGATGGGGGGGGGGGAAACCGCGGTTCATCCTTTTCTGCTAACACCACAGCGGAGATAAAGGAAGATTTATGAGTCATTTCGGACCACATACCAGCCAGCAGTACACCATATTTTTCACATGTTCCCAAAATTGGTGGTGGAAGGCAATCACGTTGTCACAATGTCCATCAGATGCTTTTACAAAGAAATTGGTTCCTTTGGACTTTCTCCTGCCTAGTTGTGTTGGGTTTTTTTTTTGCTTTTTTTTTTTAATCTGCTGTCAAGAACGTGCATGTTTGCAATAAATTTAATCTGAAAAACAACTAAACACCGCTGCATTCACTTTGGCTCACAGCAGGATGCTCTGGAGTTGCAAAGAATCCTAAGGACGATGACAGCATTGGCTAGAAGTATTTTAGGAAGGCATGCACAAAAGTAAGAGTAGACTATCCCAGTCTGTAGCAGGTCTTATGTGCAAGCGCTTGCTTAACTCAAAGTACACCTGTGAATTATAGTCCTAGTATTGCATTACATTAATTAGGGGAGGGGAAGGTTGTCATGGGTGAGTAGCTACTGATTCCAGAAATTTAATTGAAAGAGGCAGAGCACTTTGGAGTTTTCCAATCAATCTCCCCCCCCATTTTATTCACTTAAAGGACCCAATTTCAGGCATGCTTTAAGAAAACAGTCAATGATCTTCACTCTTTCAGCTTCAAGCCTCACAATCTCACAATAACAAAGCAAACCAATGGCTACTTTTATCTCAAATTGGATTTCAAAGGTAGAAGGGTATTTTTTTCAATCTATGGCCTACTCTGCAAGTAAAGAGATAGATAGATAGATAGATAGATAGATAGATAGATAGATAGATAGATAGATAGATAGATAGATAGATAGAGCCGAGCTGGCGCAGTGGTTAAATGCAGCACTGCAGGCTACTTCAGCTGACTGCAGATCTGCAGTTCAGCTGTTCAAATCTCACTGGCTCAGGGTTGACTCAGCCTTCCATCCTTCCGAGGTGGGTAAAATGAGGACCTGGATTGTTGTTGGGGGCAATATGCTGACTCTGTAAACCGCTTAGAGAGGGCTGAAAGCCCTATGAAGCGGTATATAAGTCTAACTGCTATTGCTATTGCTATAATAAATGATATAGACAGATGGACAGATGGACTGGTGGGTATATGATAGATACATAGAAAGAAGATAGATACATAGAAAGTAGATACATAGAGATAGATAGATAAATGATAGATAGATACATATCATAGATCGATCGATCGATAGATAGATAATAGACAGAAGGAGAGATAGATAGATAGATAGATAGATAGATAGATAGATAGATAGATAGATAGATAGATAGATAGATAGATTAAGATAAGATAAGATAAGATAAGATAAGATAAGATAAGATAAGATAAGATGATGGACGGACGGACGGACGGACGGATACATACATACATACATACATACATACATACATACATACATACATACATACATGATAGATACATAGATGATAGACAAACAGAGAGACAGATGATAGACTTTGGACCAATCACCAGGATATGGTGAGTTCTAGTTATGCTTTAGCCATGAAAGCCAGATGGGTGACTTTGTTCCAATCACAGGAGACAATGAGTTCTAGTCCTTTGTATGACATGAAGGCCAGCTGGGTGACTTAGGGCCAGTCACTCTCTCTCTTACCCCAATCCAGCCCACATCACTGAATTGTTGTGGGAAGAGGAAGAGAAAAGAGTGCGTATACAGTAAAGGACATCTTAATCATTCATCTAGAATGAAGAACAATGAAACTTCTTCCATCCACTGGCTTGAATCCCAGTGGGGAGAAAAGTTGGTGTTAGCTAGAAAAACCCTTCTGTTCTTTTCCTTCCCATATATTTTGAAAGCCAGGAAAGTAGCCTGGCTGCCAGCAGTTGCTAATTTGTTTAATTCAAGTGCAACTCAGGATGCACCAGGAGGAGATAAACCAGTTTCACACCCAAATATCGGTCACATACTGGTCCAGTATCTGACTGTTTTAAAAAAAATATATAAATGAAGCTGTGATTCAATGGTTAGATGGCCTAGACATTAGCATTTGAACATAGATCTTTTTAACATTTATATTTTATTGGGTTCCACTAATCTAGATGAAATGTTAGTATGTATTGCTAGTCCATGTTGGATTGTGATGGTGAACCTATGGCATGCAGCACCCTCTCTGGGCATGAGAGCTGTCACCCCAGTTCAGTTCCGCCTCATATGTGCGCATGCCTCCCACCGGCTGGCTGGTCTTCAGGTCTCTGCCACGCATGTGGGGGACGCATGTGTGGGGCTGCACGCATATTCAAGGGGGTGGGGTGCATGCAGGGGGCTGTGCACACATATTTGGGGGAGGCGCATTTGTGGGGGCCGTGCTTGCCTTGCATTTTGGGGGTTCAAGGATACGTGCACGCATTCCAGAGGTGGGTTCCAACCGGTTCGGATGAACTGATAGTAACCTGTCGGCCTGGGACACTGGAAGCAGCAGCAACCCAGGCCTGCCATGCCCCCAAACCAGTTCTCCTACAGCGGCACCATTTTGTGTTTTGGTTCTGCGCATGCGTAGAACAATTTTCATTGCAAAAATTTATATATTTTTTATTTTTTAAGGTTTTGCACATGCGCAGACCTTTTTTCCTGCAAATGCGCACACATGCACACCAAACCAGCAGTAATACCAGCAGCAACCCACCCCTGACACATTCGTGTGCAAGTGCGCACACACTTTGGGCACTCGGTCCAGAAAAGATTAGCCATCACTGATGTAGGATATCCCATACGCTTCTGTCAGGTGCAAATAGCCAGATCCACATGTGCAGAGTCCCCTTATTACATTGTGCCAATAATACTGATCTAATATAATTCCTGTATACCATATTTTTCGCTCCATAAGAACCTCCTGACCATAAGACGACCTAGGTTTAGAGGAGGGAAAAAAAAACCCATCTGCCTTCCAGTGTCCATCCGGTATTCGTCTGGCTAGCATCCTTGCAGCAAAGAGCCTGCCTCCTCTATGTCTGCTGCCTCCGCTGGGGAATGCTAGAGCCTTCGCCTTTGAGCAGCTGCTCAGCAGTTGGATCGGCCTTCCAGAATGTCGCCAATCAGCTCTCCCAGGCGGTGGGGATTGCTGCTGCTGTTTGCCGCTGCTGCCTGTCGCCCATATTTGCTCCATAAGACGCAGAGACATTTCCACCCACTTTTGGGAGGAAAAAAAGTGTGTCTTATGGAGCGAAAAATCTGGTATATATAATACAGGAATCTCTCCAGTCGGTCAGCCTACTCTTGGAAACAAATCGATAAGGCTCCAAGGAACTTAGGGAGACTTTGCTCTGGCCCTTTTGCAGACTTCAGACTAAATCTATACTTAATCTCTCTTCCCTGCCAGGCTTCCCAAAACCTTCCCAATGGCTCTTTTCTAGTTGTGTTCTTCCCACTCCTGCTCCCCACCAGTGATGGTGGTTATCTCTCCATATGTGCATGTACCTTTAAATTTTAATTGCAATAAGAGCACCAGACATTAATTTCTAGATTCTGGAAAGCTGCTAATAATTCAGAAGGGGGAAAATGTTTTATTCGATGGCGTGTTGCCATAGTTATAAAGAGAATTTGCAAACATTACTCAGATACATTTTTCAGGTTTATCATTTTTAATTTCAGCAACTATGCTGAAAATAGTCTATGCAATCAACTGAGTATTTTCTGAATTAGGGAGACTGGCAATAAGTTTGCCTGGCAGGATAGCTGTCAGCTGTCAAAAAGCATCCTCTAAAAAATGGGAGGCCAAGACAAAAAAAAAACCCAATTAAATTGATAACCACTGTTCAAAATTAATTGCCAGTAAAATAAGGCATCCCATATATCAAATTAATTGATCCCTGTCTACATTTAGATATACAAGCTTACACATCCTACCTCCTATGAGCAAGAGGTAAGGAAAAACCCAAGGTAAGGATGGGATACTGGGTTTCCCCCCCAAAAAAGACCCAATTGGAAAATAAGCCCCAGCATGATTTTTCCAGGATGCTCATAATATAAGCTCTAACACCCCCCCCCCTTTAAGCCACACTTAAGATTGTCTGCCAGATAGACCCATTTTTGTACTGTAAGGTAAAGGTAAACGTTCCCCTCGCACATATGTGCTAGTCAGTCCTGACTCTAGGGGGCGGTGCTCATTTCAAAGCCAAAGAGCCAACGCTGTCTGCAGACGTCTCCGTGGTCATGTGGCCGGCATGGCTCAACACTGAAGGCGCATGGAACACTGTTACCTTCCCACCAAAGGTGGTCCCTATTTTTCTACTTGCATTTTTATATGCTTTCAAACTCCTAGGTTGGTAGAAGCTGGGACAAGTAATGGGAGCTCACTCCATTACGCAGCACTAGGGATTCGAACCACCAAACTGCCAACCTTTCTGATTGACAAGCTTAGTGTCTTAGCCACCACATCCCATTTAAATGAATAGTGTATCCATTAAATCAGAGTTCCTCAGTCTCTGGGCTACGGCTCACAGCACATTTGGAACTGGGCTGCAGAAGCAGCGCACACAGCTCTACTTGGGTGAGCAGCAGAGAACCCTTCCCTCTCCTCGGCTGCCCCTTAGTTGGTCTGCAAAGCCAGAAAAGCTGGGGATCATTGCATTAAGTGAATCCATTATTTGCTATGGTGTAGAGTGGTGCGGTGGCCTAGAGGTGGAGCGCTCGCCTCAGGAGGCTGTGAGTTTGATTCTAGGTAGAGGCAGATATTTCTCTCTCTGGGCACAAAGAGAATATATCTGCTCAACAAAACTCCGCATTGGCAACAGGAAGGGCATCTGGCCACTCTGCTAACTTCATTCAGTTGCCCAGATTCCACCTCTCAAGGGATTATGGGTTCATTAAAAGATGACGATGTTGATGATTTGATTTGGTGTGGTTTTGCTGAAACTGTCATAAAATGGGATGCTGCAAGCATCCATAAATGTAGCCACGCTGAACATCTGAAGCTCTGGCATAATGGCACAGGGGAGCCAACCGCTGGAGCTTTGGAACTGGCTCGTAACACCCCTTTTTCCCAGGCAAGAGACAACTTGGAACATGTTGTTAAGTGGCCGGTTGTAAGTCGAGAATTACCTGTGTTACAAATGTTGATAGTTGTACACAGGGGGAGTTACAAGAGTATCACTGTTTAAGCCAGATACTGGTTTTGATTTTAAAGAGAAAGAAATTCAAAAGATTGGGTATCATCATCCTTTGAGACTTTGGGAAAAGTACAACTAAGCAACTAAGATGATTAAAGGCTGGAGACTAAAACAAATGAAGAACGGTTGCAGGTTTTGGGTTAGAGAAAAGAAGGACTAGTGGTGACATGATAGCAGTATTTCAGTATTTGAGAGGTTGCCACAAAGAAGAAGGAATCAAGCTATTATCCAAAGCACCTGAAGGCAGGACAAGAAGCATTGGATGAAAACTAATCAAGGAGAGAAGCAACCTGGAATTAAGGAGAAACTTCCTAACAGTGAGGACAATTAACCAGTGGAACAGCTTGCCTTCAGAAGTTGTGGATGCTCCATCACTAGATGCTTTGAAGAAGAGGCTGGCCAGCCACTGAAATGCTATGGGGTCTCTTGCTTGAGCATGGGGTTGAACTAGAAGACCTTCAAGATCCCTTCCAGCTTTATTCCGATTGATTGATTGAGCCTAATCCCAAACCTGACTTTGAAGTTGAAAGAACATTCTGGAAGAAACAGATACCACATCACTCCATGCACTTGACTGATGTGGTCAGTTCTGAGTGGGTTGGGAGGCAATGAACCAAAAAGTAATAGCTGTCAGTTTTTCAGCTGTTGCGTTTGTTAATGGGGGGAGGATCAGGATGGGCTATTTTAATTTTAATTCAGTGAGGATGTAGTTCATATTTCTTCTAAATATCCTGACATTACAGGAAGGGGCAGCGGGACACAATTGTTTGGTTGGTAGTTTGTGGTTGGTTATCCCTCAGGTAAATGCATTGCTTCTGACGATATCCTTTTGCCCATTTCATTTGGGTGGTTATAACAAATTTTAAATCATCATGATTGGTGCACAGTCAGCCAGATGTTTAGGTTGGATTGGCCATTTTGATCCACTGATCAAATCCTTCTCGAGCACCTGGAATAGACAGATATTGTTGCTTTATGCTGTCAAGAATACCATCACGGGATGTAAGCTGCCTTTTGCAGTTGACTGATGGTGAATCTGTCAATGCCGAAGGTGTTCCAGAGTGCTCCAGATGTTTGAGGATTGCCCCCAAGGGACCTATTTGAATGGTACTATCTTTGCTTCCTTTTGCCCCAGTCATCCTGTTTCCTTTTGAGGTACTTCTTTGTATTTTGAGATTTTTCTCCAGTTCTTTCTCTTCTCTTCTGCTGTCCCCAGGTACTTCTACATCCATTATCCAGAGGTTTCTTTTGTGTCTTTCTTATTGACAAGTGGTAAATCTGGAGGGCTGTATGGGAAATGGTTGCCTGTTTGAATTCCAAAGTCCCAGATCACTTTTACCTCTTCATTTTCTTTTACTATGTCTATTTTTGGATCCTACCAGTTCTTATTTACTTGCTTTCTTACTTGCCTGTGGTCGTAAGTTGTTTGGTTTCATTGTTTTATTAGCTACCGCAGATATTTTTCCATGAGTCCTTATTATTTCGTGTGGTTGTGATGAAATTCTCAAAGTAGATGCCCCCTGGAGTAGTTTAATGGTTGGGCAGTTATTTGGGCTGTTCTCCCCTTTAAAAAAAAATCCAAGCTAGAGGCTTCAAATATATTATAAGTCTTGTAATCTTTCAGAATCAACAGTATTTTTCCAGTATAAATAGGAGAACTCTGTTAATTTTACCCCCTACTATACATATTCAGCTATAGCGCTTTTGCTTGGATGCGGTGGCTCAGTGGCTAAGATGCTGAGCTTGTCAATCAGAATGGTCAGCAGTTTGGCTATTTGAATCCCTAGCGCCACGTAACAGAGTGCGCTTCCGTTACTTGTCCCAGCTTCTGCCAACCTAGCAGTTCAAAAGCATGTAAACATGCAAGTAGAAAAATAGGAACCACCTTCGGTGGGACGGTAACAGCGTTCCATGCGACTTCGGCGTTTAGTCTTGCTGGCCACATGACCACATAGATGTCTTGGGACAGTGTTGGCTCTTTGGCTTTGAAAAGGAGATGAGCACTGCCCCCTAGAGTCAGGAACGACTAGCACATATGTGAGAGGGAAATCTTTGTGACTAGCACACATATGCAAGGGGAACCTTTACCTTTACCTATAAATATTCAGCTATAGTGCTTTTATTTTGTAACCTAGTAGAGCTTACAAGATTGCTGGTCCAAAGATACTAATTGCTTCCTAGCTGACAAATGTGCTTTGGGGAAGGCTGGCTAATTATGTTGCAGAAGTATGAGATTGGATAGCTATTTGTCTGAAATGGTATAGATTTTCCTGCCTAAGCAGAGGGTTGGACTAGAAGACCTCCAAGGTCCCTTCCAACTCTGTTGTTCTGTTACTCTGTTATTCTGAGTACATTTCAATGTCTAAAATAACTTCATATTTCTGATGTAAGTCTAACACATAATTTAATTCCATTTGGGAGACATTTTGGGGTCATGATCCCATATGGCCTTATACAACATCCAAAATCTGAGTTTCTCTTTACCTAAAAATCTGAATATTCTAGCTTTGAGTGATCTATTACCGTGATGGTGAATCCATGGCATGCGTGTCAGAGGTGGCACACAGAGCCTTCTCTGTGGGCACGCATGCCATCACCAGCTTCTCTTATGATTTTGCACGCATGTGCATTGGCCAGCTGGTCTTCTGGTTTCCGGTACTCCAGCTCGCACAAAGACCAGCTGTCCAGCGCATGCATGGTTCAGGTTTCCACGTTCTGGTTTGGGCACTCAGTGCCAAAAAGGTTCGCCATCACAGATCTATTAGATGAAAATAGATTTCCAGTTGCTTGGATAGAATTTACTGTAAATCTCATTTTACGATTTATCTTGTATGGATTGCTTCTATTGATATTGCCATACTATTTTCATTTTAATGGTCTGCATTTTTCCAATTGATATAATAGATCCAGAATTTCAAACTGATAAAAAACTGAAAGAAAAATTAATCTAATTCTTTGAGATTTGTGAGTTTCCTTTACTTATTTCTGTGTTTATTTTTCTTTATTGTTTTTCTTCTTTTTATTTGCTTGTCTCTGTTTTCTTTTCCTTTTTTCAAAAATGCTGCATAATTTTTTTTATAAATGTAGACCTTGGTATGCTCCCATATATTCAATTTTCTTTTTTAAGAAGCTTGACTGATCTGATGTGCCAGTTCTGATGAATATCAGGGGGAAAAAATGACCTATATAAATATAAGGGGGGCAACCTATTTGCTCTCCGTATGGCTTCCTCGTCTATAAACATACTTGGCCAAAATCTAATTGATTAAAAAGTGGAGATAGCAAAAAAATAATAATGATGATTTTACGATGTGTTTTAGCTGCATATTTTTCAAAGCATAACATTTTTTGGCTTTCTATTATGGTTAATGTTTATTTCCTAGCACAGATTTGTTTCAGCTCAAAATATAGATTGGACAATAGGGCAGTTGCATGCTATGATTTTCCAAGTGGGTTTGCAATGTAGAAGAAAGTGCTCTAAATCACAGAATTATAAAGTGGGATTATCCCTTAATTGCAGGAAGTTGTCCAATGATACAAAAGGACTATTTGCCTGAGAAAATTGCTATCTTTGCAGAGATCTGTTGTAACAGCTGGACAATTTCTATTTAAGCGATTTTTACAGTATTAAACTTAATAATTTCTCTATACACAACTGCGATAGCCATTATTTTAACATTTTGAAATGTTTTGCTTTTCAAACTTGTGTATCATGATATAGCTGTGTGTTCTCACTGTGATGAACTTTTAATATTTTAAAGAATGCATATAAAGAAGTGGCATTTTAGTCTTCTATTTTATTTTTTTCCAATTCAGTTATATTTCTTGCGTCTCATAAGTTATGATGAGCTTGTATTCCCACCCACCCCTTTTGAGCAAAATCTGAAATCAAACAACAACAAAATCCATGTATTGCTCCAGGAAACATTTACTAATAGAAAATCCTTTATAATTTTTGTTTTTGTTTGGTCCTTCGCTTTTCTGGTGCTATCACTCAGCATAGTCAGAATAAGGAGTCAGGTCTTTGTGGAAAAATCTATAAAATAACACTGAGCACAAGAAAACACATGCAATTGTTTCTCAGATCATATATCTAGGTTTAGCTGCAGTGTGGAGTGGGATGTTTATTAAATTAGCCTACGGGTTGGATCCAAGCATCTCACCCAAAAACAGAGGGACTTCCCTTTATGGAAAGATTGTATATATCTATATCTATATCTGTATCTATATCTATATCTACATCTACATTTAATCTATATCTATATCTATATCTATATCTATATCTATATCTATATCTATATCTATATCTATATCTATATCTATATCTATATCTATATCTATATCTATATCTATATCTATATCTATATCTATATCTATATCTATATCTATATCTATATCTATATCTATATCTATATCCATACCCATACCCATACCCATACCCATACCCATACCCATACCCATACCCATACCCATACCCACATACATACATACATACATACATACATACATACACATATACATATACATATACATATACATATACATATACATATACATATACATATACATATACATATACATATACATATACATATACATATACATATACATATACATATACATATACATATACATATATTTATGTATATGTATATGTATATTTATTTATTTATCAGCACAAATAAAAACACACACACACACATATATATATATATATATATATATATATATATATATATATATATATATATATATATATATATATATAT
Organism: Thamnophis sirtalis; assembly: GCF_051295495.1. Classification (NCBI taxonomy): domain Eukaryota; kingdom Metazoa; phylum Chordata; class Lepidosauria; order Squamata; family Natricidae; genus Thamnophis; species Thamnophis sirtalis. Next base: position 24,549,034 of record NW_028261395.1, read on the forward strand.
ATATATATATATATATATATATATATATATATATATGCACATACACACACACACACAAACATATATATAGTGTTAACCTGCCTTTATTATTTATTTATTTTATTTATTTATTAAATTAGTTTGCTGCCCATTTCACCACAATGATAAATTATGGCAGAGTGCGCACAATGTGACTATGTGAGACAACCCAGGAGCAATAACATCAAACAGAGGTTTGTAATAATAATTTATCTCTATAAAAGAATATACATTCACATACTAGGCAAAGGTCAAGCAATCAATCAGCAGCTACAGCAGGGAAGAGCACACAGGAGAGAGAGATGCGCCTCAACAGGGCCTCTCTTATAATACAGACTCTTAAAGTGGTAACAGTCAAATAACCCTGTTGACTCATTCATACCATTGCATTATCATCACAGCATTACAGCAGCTGGTCAGCTATTAAATCATCATTATGCTGACACATTATGAATAACTCAAGGTGACCAACAATAAGTTCTAAATGACCTAGGAAAGATAGTCCTTCCCTAGGAAAAGGGCTGGCAAGTGGTTCTCTTTGAGTCCTTTCTGGGTGTTTTTGGAGGTTCTCCCAACTTTCTACAACTCTTGTGTTTTTCATTTACAGAAGGAAGGCAATGAAATGCGCTTCCCACCCACTTTATCTGGTGCCAGCATAACCTCTTGTTCCAGTCCTACGTCTCTAAAAAACAGCAATAGAATTCCCAATTCTTTACTTGCTTTCTTTCTCTAAAGCAAGTTACACAGGGTGAGCAGCAGGAGAATATTAATGGCGGAATCATTCTTATTGATTAGGAGCAACTGTATTTAATATTCATGCACTAGCAGGCATTATCCACAATAAGTGACAATAGCTGATGGCTTAGGCACATTGAATAGACAAATCAAGAAATAAATGTAGAGTTATACCTTAAATGATAGCTAAATAGCATCTATATAATCAAGGGCAGTACACAGAAGGAAGCTTATGAAAGAGATCTAATCTAGAACTAAGGAGAAATCTCCTGACAGTGACAACAATTAATCAGCTTGCCTCCAGAAGCTGTGGGTGCTCCATCACTGAAAGTTTCTGTTCTGACCTAGGCTTCCCAAAAGCACCAAGCCAATTCCTCACCCCGATAAAACCCCTTTTATTTAGGTTAAAGTGAATTCCTCTCCAGCAAACTGGAGCCGAGGAGCCGAGGTGGCACAGTGGTTAGGGTGCAGTACTGCAGGCCACTTCAGCTGACTGTTATCAGCAGTTCAGCGGTTCAAATCTCACCGGCTCAAGGTTGACTCAGCCTTCCATCCTTCCGAGGTGGGTGAAATGAGGACCCAGACTGTGGGGGCAATTTGCTGACTCAATTTGCTAAAAATCTGTAAACCGCTTAGAGAGGGCTGAAAGCTCTATGAAGCGGTATATAAGTCAAATAAATAAATAAATAAATAAATAAATAAATAAATAAATAAATAAATAAATAAATAAATAAATAAGAAAGAAAGAAAGAAAGAAAGAAAGAAAGAAAGAAAGAAACTCCCGACCAACAATCTTTCAAGAGATTTCATAACTCCAGACCTTTATCAGGCTTGGAGAGCTGCCAGACCAATATCTTCCAAATGCCACTCTATAGCAGATGATACTTGGCAAGAAGTCAGGAGCAGATCTTCACTCTAATGAATTGAACTAATTGTCTCCTGCAAACTCCACTCCCCTTTTGCTCCTCTTTATTCTCTATGGGAGGGCCCATTCGCCATCCACCTCTTGTTCCTTAGCTGTTTCTTTCTCCTCGCAGCTCTGCACATGTGCACATCGGGAACAGGCTCCAGCTGTTCTTCTGCCCATTGAACTCTGACTGATAACTGGCAGCTGATAACTGTCAGATGGCTCTGGCCCCCTCTCTGCCTCTGACACAGAGTCCTCCTCAGAGCCTTCCCCAGACTCCAGGACTGGCCCAGGTTCCTCCCCAACCTCCCCATTGTCTGAGTTTGCCACCAGCTCCACTGGCAGGCCACAATGCTTTTTAATAAGATATTGGACAGCCATTTATCCAGAATGGTTTAGGGTTTCCTGCTCAATCAGATGTTGGACTAGAAGATCTAGAAGGTTTCTTTCCACCCTGTATTCCATATTCTGCATATTTCTCCATGTCTCCCACAGATGAGTCAATACGAGAAAACTGTCGCTTGTTGATTCCCATTTGATCCTCATGATTAATAAGACACATTTAAAAAAATCAGCATGTGCAGTTCTAAAATGTGATGTAGTTTTTGCAGAATTTTAATTTGGACATTATTGTCATATCTACCATGGTTTTCAACATATTCAGTACTGAAATGATGTCAGATACTTTGTTAAGTATATTTAATTAGAAGATACTCCTTGGTTGAAAGCAGGGGTGTTAAGCCCAATGCAGAAATATTCCCCCAGTGATATCACAACAGACATAAAATGTATTCTGGTCTTATGATAGACTCTTTTCTTGATAAAGATTAAAAGTAATGATGCAAACTGATAGAACTATGATACACTGTTATATGAGAACTGTATTAGGAGAGCATCAGTACTTGTAAGCATTTTGAATGAATATGTTCTGACCCATGCTTCCTGAGAAAGCATAAATCACAATCTTAGTCCCAAAAGCCCTCTTTTATTTATACCGCTGTCAATTATGGTCATTCACAGTCCACAAGGCTCCACAAACAGCCTGTGAAGATTCTGACAGATGTCTGTTCAGGTTGCCACAGTCTTTCAGGGGAATGTTGATAAACACCCACCTTATCTTCCTTGGAATGATGCCAGAGACCTAGTTGCCAAATGCAGAGCAAGGCCAAACAGCACAGAGTCAAACAGAACTTTTCAAAGCTTGAACCTACCAGATAAACTAATTGCTTCCTGCAAAACTCACATCCTCTTTTATGTCTTATGGGAGGGGCCAGTCATCTCCAAGCCTTATTCCCAAGTCGACCCTGTTTTCTTAATTGTTCTTGCCTTCTGGCAGCTCTGCGCATGTGCACACTGGGAACAGGCCCCAAGTGTTCTTCTGCCTCGCTGATGTCAGACTTCAGAGGAAACAAATAGCTACCAGATGGCCTTGGCCCCCTTTCTGCCTCCGATGCAGAGCCCCCATCTGAGCCGTCCCCAGACTCCAGGACTGGCCCATGTTCCTCCCGAACCTCTTCACTGTCCGACTCTGCTGCCAGATCTACTGGCCGCTGGCTGGCCACAACAGAATGTGTGAATTCACAGTGTCTTTTATAAATTTACTGTTTTCATTATGTAGGATTTAGTAGATAAATTAGAAGATCTGGAAGAAATATGCTATATTTGCAAGCCACATTTTAATTTAGATGCTTAGTAGTTACTTGTTTGTTTTCCCCCACTAATCACCGCAAAAGGATAAAGTTTTCTTACCGGATTTCAATTGTGCTTAGGACCTTAAAACCCACCATGTAAACAGTAGTACCATAAGATATATTAATGATTAGCACCAGGAGAAAGATCAATGTTTCTCAATCTTGAAAACTTTAGGATGGGTGGACTTCAGCTCCCAGAATTCCCATGCTGATGAGGGAATTCTGGGATTTGAAGTCCACACAGTTTAAAGTCACCAAGGCTGAAAAACATAGATTTAGTTTATGGCCTCCAATATATAGCAACAGATGTTCCTTCCTGAGAGGCCAGCCCAGAGGTTGGCTTGCATCACAAAGAAAGGCCCTTCCTCCTTCAGCCATTTCCCTAATTTCATTTGGCAAAGACTTCAAAGGGACGGAGCTCTGAGGATATGCCAGTAAATTATAAATTGTAAACACAGAGCGTGGTGAGTTACAGCCTGTCAGAAGATTGTTTTGTTTGGGCTTGGTGCCCAAGTCTTTGTGTCCCGCCTGGCAGGAGAGGTAATCCAACCGGTGAGTCCAGTTCCTTTGCCTTCCATGTGACTTGATAAAACAGTTTCCCACATGCAATGACTGATGAAAACGATAAAGATCTTGGTGTGTATCAAACACATTCATTTTCCATGTAAACTAAGCCTGATGGACCCATGAGAAGTGAGGAATAATTTAGTATCCATCCTCAACTAGTGAAGGGAACAGAGCTGATATATTTTAACAGCTCCATAGCTGTTTCTTTTCATACATTCCTGAAGTTCTCCAGATACTTCCTTCATCCCACCTCCCTCTCCTTCTCTCACTTTTCTTCCTTTTTATAAAAAAGCAATAAAGTTGAAAGCGATGGCTGGATCAGCTTAAAGCCACAAATATATTGGCTTTGATTTTTGTAGGTGATAAGGCAAATATAACTTATGATGTTTCATTTTGCTGACAACCCAAATCTCCTTAGAGTTGGAAAAGGCAGCCCTTGCCTTGGGACTTCTTCATTCTCTTCTACCATGTTCATGGATGTAAGGTGTGCAACCTCTCAAGCCCAGGTCATTTGGCTGCTTCCTTTATTTATTTATTTTTATTTTATTTATTTTGTCAAGCATGTATAAGGTAACAGATGTAAGTATAAACATGATTATGAATACAGGAAATGGATACGAATATCTTGGTGCACTTATGCACGTCCCTTACAGACCTCTTAGGAATGGGGTGAGGCAGTGGTGAAATTCAAAATTTATTTACTACCCGTTCTGTGGGCTGGCTTTGTGGGCATGGCGTGGCTTTGTGGCCGTGGCTTTGTGGGCATGGCAGGGGAAGGGTACTGCAAAATCTCCATTCCTTCTCCACTCTGGGGCAAGCCAGAGACTGTATTTTCTGGTTCTCCGAACTACTCAAAATTTCCGCTACCAGTTCTCCAAACTACTCAAAGTTTCTGTTACCGGTTCTCCAGAACCTGTCAGAACCTGCTGGATTTCCACCCCTGGGGTGAGGTCAACAGTAGACAGTTTCAGGTGAAAGTTATGGGGGTTTGGGGATGAAACCACAGAGTCAGGTAGCGCATTCCAGGTGTTGACCACTCTGTTGCTGAAATCGTATTTTCTGCAATTGTTTTTGGAGTGGTTTACATTGAGTTTGTATCGTGTGCTCGTGTATTGTTGTGGTTGAAGCTGAAGTAGAACATTGACAGGTAGGACATTGTAGCGGATAATTTTATGTACTATGCTCAGGTCTTCTTCTTCTTCTGAGTAATCCCATTTGGACATTTGGAAAAGCAGGGTGAAGGTGAGAGAAGGACTCTGTTGAAGAAGAGGGTCCAGGAGAGGCAACCAGCAGATGGTCTCCAATGAAAGGTCTCCTTTCAAAACAAGAGCATTTGGTCGCACGATCTCTTGACCACACTTGTTGCGATCTTTACAGCCTGAGCCAGTTGTGTTGGCTTTTCCTCTTTTCGTTTCGGGCCCCCAGAGTCACAGCATACCTGCTGTTGTGATCAAGACACTTGCCAACGGCGGCATCTGTTCGGTGCAGACATCAAGCATTTGACTGTCAATATCTCTGCCCCCAAATGAATGGAGAAGTATTTGTCACTCAGCAACAATAATTCTTCAAATAAAAGGTTAGCCAGACAGAACCCTTAATCAAGGAGTCCCTCTCTGCTGTCAGCTATGCCTTTTAAATAGCAGTGATGAAGGCTGGCTGTCAGCGCATGACTTGATGAGGAAAGGTGATTGATCTGCATAAATCATTTTCTTTTAACATTGTCAGTGAAGAGTAAATTAGTGGGATTCTTGTCGCGGAGGTTATTCAGCGTGTTGAAATTAATGTACAATATTTTAGGTGTATTCCAAACTTACGCGGTTGGCGTGGAGAATGCGAAAATTACATAGGATCTTAGCATGCATTGTTCTGCTAATGAAGTCTTTTTTAATTATTATTATCGCGGTTACTATTACTATTATGCATGCAAAACTCCAAGGAGGAACAAGGAGCGTATTTTTACGAGCTGTGGAAGAAATGAAGTTTAGAGGAATTAGACACTAGCAAGTACAATTTAAAGGTAATCATCAGAAGCTTGTAATAAATGCCAGGCACATGTTTTTAAGAATGCAGTTTCGAATGGCTATAATAGATGCATATGTTTAGGTTTAAAAGCAAACCTACCCCTTGCAAACCTGTTTTATTGGTGCCAAAGTTTGGTCAATCGTCAAGCTGTCTCTTTCTTTCTCTTTAGGTGGTACATTTGCTTCTAAACAGCTATTTCATTCAGCCTGTCTCTGTCATCCAATCAATCAGAATACAGTTGGAGGTCTTCTAGTCCAACCACTGGTCAAGTGGGAGACCCTATGCCAGTGATGGCTAACCTTTTTGTCCTTGCGTGCCAAAAGCATGTGTGCATACACGACAGCACACCCATAATGCAATGCATGTGAGACAGCCCCCACAGCCTGTTTTGGGCCTAGTAGGCCTTACCGAAGATGTGCTACACCCTCCTGCACTCCCCTAATCCCCCCGCATGCACATGTGCTCTCCCCACTCCCCGTGCATGCACACACAACCCCTCACATCCTGCACATGCATGCACATCTCCCACATGCACGGCAAAGACCCCAAAATCAGCTGGCCGGTGGGAGGTGTGCGATGGAGTTGAGCTGGGCAATGGCTCACGTGCCCGCAGAGAGGACTCCGCGTCCCACCTGTGGATAAGTAAATCAAGGAAAGGTGAAGTGTTGCCAACAGATTCTCTTGGCACGATTTTGTCCAAGGAAGCTTGGGAGATGTTATGTAGTTCTCCTCCAACAAAACCAATTAATATTTAAAAATGACCATGCTACTTAAGATCTTGAGATCAGCAAAATTTACCTCTTAATTCATTGTAAGATCACAAAATCGGTATTAGGAGCTATTTGCTTCCCTCTTTGTCTGATTTCAGTTCTAATTCTTTCTTCCTCCCCCTCACTCAAGGAAAAACCCACAAAGTGCAACACCTCTAAAGAATGGCTCGGATAAAATTGCAAACCATGACAGAATGGACCTTTATTTTTGGATCAATATACTTACTCCACATCACCAGTGGTGGGATTCAATTTTTTTACTACCAGTTCTGTGTGCATGGCTTGGTGGGTGTGTCATGTGACTGAGTGGGTGTGGCCAACTTGACACCTCACAGCAAGGTGGGGTGGGGTGGCACCTTGCTGTGACATCAAGTTGGTCACGCCCACTCAGTCACATGACTGATGCTGCAGAGACAGGGTAATTTTGCGGGGTGAGTGGCAAGCAGGTGTGCAGGGCAGGGGCCGGAGGTGGTATTTGCCAATTCTCTGAACTACTCAAAATTTCCATGACCGGTTCACCCAAACCGGTCCAAACTGGCTGAATACTACCTCTGCTCATCACTATTAGACTGTGTAATGGCTTTTAATTTCTTTTGAACCTAGGGACAGGAGTCTCCCCAATATCCAACATGTCATTACTTCTAGAAACTGGCAAATTAAGCTATATTAAGACACGTTTGCTAACAAAAAGCAGAGAAAAGTTGAGTCAAAAGGGCATTATATAGATAGCTTCCTCTCCTGCACTCTATGTAGGGAGGTCTTCATCAACATGTGTGTCCTTCATTCATCACCCAGAATTTACTAAGTGGTTAGATTGGTCTGGAGGGCAGCAGGGTTGAAGAAGATAAAAATGGAGATACATTATTACTGGTGATTTAACAACATTTTTTCACCACACCAAAAGCACCTGGACTAGTCAGGAAAACACAAACAACATCCAAGATATCACCAAAAGCAATTGCCTTATTGTCAAAGGCAAAGAATTAGGACCACACTTTATTATTTGCAGTTATGCTGATTTATTGCTCAAACCTATACATAAGAATCTAGTCAACTACTACTGCATTAAACTGGCACTAGATAAGAGTTAACGGAATTCATGGGAGGTTGGACTTGAAGCGTTTGTGGACACATAGTGATTCTATGCTGATTCCTCTCTTGATTCCACCCCCACGTTTTGCCTCTCCTTCTCCTACATTTAATCCTGTGTAATGTTTAGGCCAGCCAATTGAATCAATATTTGCCAAAGTTTTAATAGAAGGCTAAAATATTAAAGTAAAAACAAAATCATAGAATTGCCTTGTGCATTATTTGGAAAAATGTCTTTGCTGTTGTTTCTTTGACTTGAACTTCAAATATTTGTTTGACAAAAAATTACAGCAAATCAACATCGAATACTTTCCAAAGATCAGTGGGAAGCAAATGTAGGCTATGAGAGACTAAAATTTCTTAGGTAATTTATATGAAATGATGTAGATCTAATACACTAGGATATTGTGTTACAAATTGTTAAATGGGGCCAATCCTTCATCATGCCAGAAGTACAGAAAGCAAATTTTGGCTTTGTCTTGTGTTTGTAACATTGCTATTGATTTGCTGAATTTTTAAAGGCACATACAGAAAGCGCATAAAATATAGTGCTTTTTAAAAATAATTCTTTATTGACTATCTGAACTGTTCCTTTAGTAAAATATTCTTGGCCTCTCTTCCAATCAGAAATCTTTTCTCCCACACTGAAATATAGAACAAACTCTAGAAAACTTGCAAGATTATATATATATATATATATATATATATATATATATATATATATATATATATATATATATATATATATATATATATATATATATATATATATATATATATATTTTTTTAAAATAAATGTTTCCCCTCGTTCCTTATTTTTTAGGGGACAAAATTTCAACTTCATAACTAATTAAACAGTTACCTTATTAAAATAATTTTATAATACTTTTTAATTTAATATGCTTAGCATTACATTCACCTTCTGTTTCAAATTCCAGCATGTTTTCCTTTTTGCTTCAATTGGGTTGCCATAATATGATTAAAACTTAAAATCTGTTAAACTCAGATGTAAAGCAAGATAATGAAATGTGTTATATTTATAGCAAAGTGGATTCCCCCCCCATTCCACCTTATAGTTAAACACATTAATTAATAAACCTGCATTAATTCAACCCACAAGATCTAGAGCTTGTTAGTAAAAGTTTACACAGAGAGTCAAACCCTTCACTGTTGTACAGCTGTATGTTTAAGTATTTATTAAGAGCATGCAAATAATTCAGCCTCAAAGGAAAACACTGCTATCCCTTCCAGCACCCCTCCTGCCCTGCTCCCCTAGGGATAGCTTCTCCTTTCATATCGCTCCTTGGAATCAAAGCTTTGCAGTCTTCACTTAGAAGACATAGCCTCTCCATGGACATAGCATGAGGGCAACGCTTACAATCCGCCCTTTCATTTTGTATGAAAACATCTGCTGATTCTCAAATTCCTTGCTTTTACATGGTGATGGAGGACAGAATCAACAGTTACTTTGTTATTTCTTATAGCGTATGTGAAAGGGATATGATGGCTCAGTGGTTAAAAATGCTGAGCTTGTCAGCTGACTGTCCAGGTTTGAGACCCGAACGCCATGCAATAGGGTGAGCTCCTGTTCCTTGCTCCAGCTCCTGTCTACCCAGCAGTTCAAAAGCATGCAAAGGCGAGTAGATAAATAGGTACCTTGTTTCCCTGAAAATAAGACCTACCTGGATAATAAGACTAATTGGGCTTTTGAGCACATGCGCTAAAATAACCCCTCTCCGAAAGTATTCCAACACAGCAGCAGCCATGAGGTGACCACACTCACCGCCTCCTGCACCTCAAAAATAATAAGAACTCCCCAAAACTAAGGCCAAGTGCTTATTTCGGGGGTAAAAAGAAAATAAGACCCTGTCTTATTTTGGGGGAAACACGGTACTACTCCAGTGGAAAGGTAATAGAGTTCTGTGTGCCTCAGTGTATAGTCATGCTGGCCACATAATAACGGAAATGTCTTCGGAAAAGACATTGGCTCCCTCAGCTAATAGCAATAGCACTTAGATTCATAGTGCCTTACAGCAGTCTCTGAGCGGTTTACAATGTCAGCATCTTGCTCTCAGCAATCGGGCTCCTCAATTTACCAATCTCAGAAGGATGGAAAGTTTACTCAGCCTTGAGCCCTATCAGAATCAAACTTCAGGCTGTGGGCAGAGTTAGCTGCAGTACAGCATTCTAACCACTGTGCTACCAGGGCTCGGCTAAGAGGCAGAGGTGAGCATTACCCCACAGAGTTGGACAGGAGAAACCTTCATGCCATCTGTAAATTTTCTTATTACTCAGGATTAAATAGGAATTTGATTCCTCTTCAAGAAAAAAAAACACTCCCCCCAAAAAAGAACCCCCCCTCCCTGAATGAAACCAAATCCTTCAGTATTGCTCCCTAAAATGTGTGGTTTCATGCTCAGAATTGCTCATGGAAAAGAGTTAGGATTCTCTTGGTGTGTGAACTCCAACACTGTTGTGGCCTGGCAGCAGAGTCAGACAGTGAGGAGGTTGGAGAGGAGCATGGGTCAGTCCTGGAGATTGGGGAAGGCTCTGCATCACAGGCAGAGAGGGGGCCAGGCTGTCCAAAATTATCAGCTGCCTTCAAAGCTAGATAGCAGTGAGGCAGAGGAACAGATGTTCCCAGTGTGTGCATGCGCAGAACTGCCAGAAGAAAAAAACACCTCAGAAATCAGGGTCGACTTGGGAGTGAAGCCACAGGTGGACGGTGTATGGCCCCTCCCATAGGAAATAAAAGAGGAGCCAAAGGGAAGTGGGCTTTTTCAGGAAACAATTCGTTCATTCGTTCATTCACTTCAGGAGTGTGTAGGTCTGTCCGTGAATCTCAGAGACTCTGTGCCAAGTCTTTCCTTGCATAGCACTGCGTTTGGAAAATATATACATGGCAGCTTTCCATGCTTGATAAAGTCTGTGGTCATAAATTCACCTTTGAAAGACTGTTTGCCAGGCCTTTGTTGAATGTGAATGAGAGGAATTCACATTCAGGAAAGCCTAGGTCAGAACAAACACAAGATCCTTGATCACAACTCAATGGCCATATTTCTTCACAGCGTGGATCCCTCATTGTCTTTCGGTTCCCTCTTGTCTAGCAACTGCAAATCCACACCTTAATTCTGTCAGGTCAGAGATACGCCGGCCTTTGCAGCATGCTTTTGCCTCATGTCATGTCCCAGTGTTGTTGTACATCTTGTTTCAGAGATATTCTCCTGTAATGTTCTGTGACCTTTTTCATTGAGTGCAGCAGACAAGAGAAGCTACTCAGGGAGGAAAAATTGAGCTGTGTTATCTCTCCCCGAGGAGCCTCGCGTTTCCTTCTACCATTCGTTTGAAAGCTATCATTTTCTTGATTTTATAGCTGAAAACCACCATTGATTCGCTGGGATGTTGGATCTAAGAGTCTTTCCATTGACACGGTTATTGATGGTTTTCAGTATATTCTGCATCTCATTATCACTCTTGGCTAAACGATACACCTTGCAAACTTGAGGGACAGCGCCGTCGATAGCTCTTCCCCGTCTTCAGCAGCCCCTATTGAGCGTGGTGTCAAAGCAAGGTGATTTATGCGATTAGAAAGAAAATTTTCAGTCGGGCTGCTGCATAATTAAGCCACGGAAAGAGTGACTGGTGACAAAACTAGGTCTGCCCAAAGTCATCGGCAAATCAGGAAAGATGGCTTGGGTAAGTGGCTGAGACATTGAAGAATCTCTTCTGGCAACTTCCACTTTGCCATTCCCTAAGATTTGATTCTCACCTTGTTGCTGGGGAGTGTTGATTTCTCATTTCTGTCTCTCCAGCATTTGCTTCTGTAAATGTGTTTGTGTGTGTGTTTGGTGGGGGACATTATTTCTTTGGTTCCTTCCAGAGTGTCTTAAGAGCAGGATCTCCAGATGCAGTTATGTAGATGTGCTTTCTGACCTTGGCTTGTAAATTTTGTAGCCCGCTGTGGCCTGCTAGCGGCCAGTGGAGGTGGGGGCAGAATCAGACAGTGAGGGGGTTTGGGAGGAACATGGGCCAGTCCTGGAGTCTGGGGAAGGCTCTGATGAGTGCTCTGTGTTGGAGGCAGAGAGAGGGCCAAGGCTGTCTTGACAGTTATCAGCTGCCTTCGAAGTCGGACATCAGTGAGGCAGAAGAACAGCTGGAGCCTGTTCCCAGTGTACGCATGAAGAGAGCTGCAAGGACAAAGGAACAGTTGAGGAACAAGGGCCTACTTGGGAGTAAAGGCACAGGTGGATGGCAAATGGCCCCTTCCCTAGGGAATAATTGGTTCATGACTCTCCGAAACGCCTTGACAAGTTCTGCAGATATCGGCCTGGCAGCTCTCCAAGCCAGATAAGGTCTGTGACTGTAAATCCTCCTTTGAAAGACTTTGCCAGCTGTGAATGAGCAGAATTCATAGTAAATTAATAAAATGGGTTTTTTGTCGGAACAAGGAGTTTGTTTCATGCTCTTGGGAAACCTTGGTCCGAACAATGACAGAGGTAAGAACCAAACCATACATTTCTTGATTTGTCTCTTCCTCTTTGCTCTATCAGTTTTCTTGAAGGAGGCGTAAGATAGCTATGGATGCCTAAAAGCACACACAGTTGATCTCTTCTGACACCTTCTTCAAGATTTATAACACTTTAGTTTTCAAAACTGGTAGATCTGATTGGCCAAAAGCAGAAGAAAAGATACACATATTCACAATGGGTTGACGATTGTCATGTCACCTTCAGTTCTGAAGATAATCTTTAACATCAATCATTTCTCCACTGGTGTTTTGATCACCATTAATTATCCTTGCCAGATTTAATTTTTATTATGAAATTGTTCTACATCAAGTTATTCCAATTTTATTTCCCATGTGTCTCCTCCTCTGCTTTGGCACTATGATGACATCAGGCACATTAATACATTGTTGGACAAATGACACACACTACATCAGGGGTGTCAAACTCATGTCATCAGATTGTCGTCACATGACATATTGTGAGTTTCCTCCCTTTGCTAAGACGGGATGGGTGTGGCCAGTTTGTGACGCATCCGCCCCGTGGGTTGCGAGTTTGACATTCCTGCACTACATGGTGATATTATGGCATGAGGGATGTCACTTGTTCCCCCTCTCTACCCACGAATCCCCGTGTTTCTTTATGAATAGAAATAGAATAACAGAGTTGGAAGGGGCCTTGGAGTCTTCTACTCCAATCCCCTGCTTAGGCAGGAAACCCTATACCACTTCAGTCAAATGGTTATCCAATCAGTTCTTAAAAACTTCCAGTGTTGGAGCATTCACAACCGCTGGAGGCAAGTTGTTCCACTGGTTAATTGTTCTCACTGTCAGAATGAATGATCCCAAGAAGGACAATTCAGGGGGAGAAAAGATTGACTTCAATTCTTGTGTATTCTTCTTTCCCATCTTTACTTTTCCAGAATGATATCTAGATTACAAATGGGAGGATTACCTGGGAAAATACACATAATCTAATATGAAACAAGCAAATTGTTAAAAAGTGATATTTATGTAGCGTTCTGACCTAGGCTTCCCCAGCAACACGAAGCCGAGTCCTCATCCAGATAAATCCCTTTGATTTAATTTACAGTAAATTCCTCTCCAGCAAAGTCCCGGCCCAGAGTCTTTCAAGATAGTTCATAATTACTGACCTTGATTAGGCATGGAAAGTGGCCAGGCCGTAATCTTTCAGATGCTGCAATACTTGGCAAGAATGCAGGAATGAACTAATTGTCTCCTGCAAACACCCTCCCCTTTCACTGCTCTTTTATTCTCTATGGAAGGGGCCATTCACTGTCCCCCTGTGGCTTTAATCCCAAATCGACCCTTGTTCCTTAGCTGTTCCCTTCTCCTAGCAACTCTGCTCATGCACACACTGGGAACAGGCTCCAGCTGTTCTTCTGCCTCACTGATGTCTGAATCCTAAGGCAGCTGATAACTGTCAGACAGCCCTGGCCCCATCTCTGCCTCTGACACAGAGCCCTCATCAGAACCTTCCCCAGACTCCAGGACTGGTCCAAATTCCTCCTCAATCTCCTCACTGTCCACAACATGTATTTGCTTACCAAGCACATCTAGATTATATTAAAGTAACCAAAATATTCTTTACAATCCCCAAGGCATTCACAACATTTGAGCACCCTATTGTTTGGAAATAGAAAGTTGAAAAATTTGACACACCCTAAAATGTTGTCTGCTCAAAGTAATACGTCTTAGCAATAAAAGCTACAAAATTATTTCAAGAGAGGCCTCTCTTTTCAGCTCAAGAGCTTCCCTTCTCTCTAAATTGAAGCATTATCAGTTCCCAATTAGTAAGAGTGACATTAATGTCATAGGACAAAAGAATTCTTGATGTGTAACAGAACGACTTCCCTACTTGACTTAATCAAGATGAAAAGTGAATGTCATTTTAAAACTTTTGATTCCCCCTTCTTTCTTTTGATTTTAATACCACTGAAATGAAGTACACGATTTAGAGATTTCATCATTAATAAACACTGCAGCTGATGTTAAATTGAACAGAACATCCTATATCTTTTGGGATGTAATAGAACGTACATTAAATTGATAATAGTTATGAGATTATTAAAAACAGAATTGAATTTTCATTAGTTATATCCGTCCCTTTCTGATATCGAGCAGACAGCAAAGAAAGAATTGTTTTCAGAGATTTTATTTTAGAATCTAATTTTTAATTTAGAATGTCGTTTTTTAAATATCCTTCTGAGTCACATTTGCAGAATTGATATCTAGCAATTTAGTATTTTAACTATCTTGGAAGCTGAAATAGGAGGTTGTAACATATCATGCATTATTGTCTTGCAGTAGCTTACAGGCCAAAGAATCTATAATATGAAGTTCAAATTACAAAAAAAATACATGGACTTCAGAAACAGGGTGGATTTGATTTAAATCAAGTTAATTTAAATCACGATTCAAAGCATGATTTAAATCACTAGTAAAAAGGCTTGATTTAAATCATAATTTTTAAAGAGCAACTGTCATCTCTTTTTTTACTTCAAAAGCATTTTATTAAAATAAATTTATTAAAAATAAATATAAATCTGACTTAAATTTTAAAAATTTGATTTAATTTTTTTTAAAAAAAAACACATGTATTTTTATCCACCCTGTTCAGAAATCCAGCCACAGTCCAACAATATGCTTTCAAACCATGGCTTAATGTTTCTGTTTTCCTATTTGCCAACTAATTGCAAACCATGCTTTTTCAATTTATCCATAACATGGAACCATATTTTAGTTTCCTGAGGTAAACCCCAAAGCTTTCAGTGTGTCTTACTCCTGTAGAATTAGTTTTTTTCTCTCCAACTTTAGTCAGGATATCCTAAGGCAATTGTCATTAGGCACACAAGTGTATGAAATCATGGCACAAGGCTGAGCTAGCAGCAAACATATGGAGCATTCATTTTGAAGCCCTATGATGGAGCAAGCCCTGCCACTATTGGTTTTTCCCCCCTCTGGGATTGTCAAGGAAGGTAGAGCTTTTTGAGAGAAAAATCCAATAGCACAAGAGATCTGTAAATACCCCCAGGGTTAGGGTGGTGCGAGAGCTGTTGCGTGCTGAACACACTATTCTCACAGTGCTCAAAAGGGATACACCTCCAAATTTTAAATACAATCACTTGATAGTCCAAAGGAGGAATCATTTGATCTCTTCTGCGTTCTACAGAAAACAAAAAGGTCATTTGCACACATCCGAGCAAATAGATGGAAGCAGGCATGGTAAAAGAATATAAAACCAGAGGTTGTATTCAGCCAGTTTCGATTGGTTCGCCCAAACCAGTAGCGGCGACCTGTGGGTAGACTTGCCCACTCACCCACCCATCCCAGCTCTAAAACATCCTATGTAGCTTCATTTTCTACACCACGTGCATGCATGCACACTGAGTGCGTGCACAAAGTGCATGCGTGATAGGCTGTGTGCAGGCGTGGAAAGCGCACACACTATGCTAGCATGCACATGCGCTAACATTTGCTAACCGGTAGTAAACATAACATAAATCCCACCACTGTATAAAACAAGGATTTAAAAAACAATCAAATCTTCACTAGTAATCTTTCATGATTCCTCATGGTGTCACCTCAATTCCTTTACTCATCCAATTGGGCATATATTTGAGGATAAAGGAATTCTAAGCAAGGCTTCATCTGATGAAGAAAATCCAAGAATTTAGCTTAGGGAAACAAACACTTCAAGAACACAAAACAAAAAGTGAAACCAACCACACATTGCTTACTTGCAGGTTACAGTAAACATAAAAAGAAAATAGCAATAGCACAAGTGATTTTATATGCCCATCTATAGCTTTACTGCACTCTCCCTAAGCAATTCACAGGGTCAACATATTACTCCCAACAGTCCGGGTTCTGATTTTACCGACCTTGGAAAGATGGAGGGCTGAGTCAACCTTGAGCTGGTAAGGATCGAACTGCTGACTATGGGCAATGAGTTAGCCTGCAATACTGCACACCCACAATCTCTAATTGTTGTAGGAAATTTCTCCTCAGTTCTAGGTTGCTTCTCTCCTTGATTAGTTTGCTTCTTATCCTGCCTTTTAGTGCTTTGGTATATAGACTGACACACCCTCTTGCCTATAGCAGCCTAGAACAGTGCTAGCAGAGATGCCGAAGGAGAGCCTTGATCAAGCTTTATGGAGTGAGTTCCAGCTTGCCACTCGTGAAGAAGTGGACAAGGCCATGGGACCGATGAGTACCGCCACCTGTCTACTGGACCCTTGTCCCTCCTGGTTGGTTTCGACCCGCAGAGAGGTGACACGAGGCTGGATCCAGAGGATTGTAAACACCTCGCTTCGGGAGGGGTCTTTCCTGCAACCTTTGAAGGAAGCGGTGGTGAGACCCCTCCTCAAGAAGCCTGCTCTGGATCCAGCTGTCCTTAAAAACTACCGTCCAGTCTCCAACCTCCCATTTTTAGGGAAGGTTGTTGAGAAGGTGGTGGCCTCTCAACTCCAGCGGACCTTGGATGAAGCGGATTATCTAGATCCCTTTCAGTCTGGTTTCAGGCCTGGTTACTGCACCGAAACCGCTTTGGTTGCACTGACCGATGATCTCTGGCGAGCCAGGGATAGAGGGCATTCCTCTATCCTGGTGCTTCTTGACCTCTCAGCGGCCTTCAATACCATCGATCATGGTATCCTTCTGTGGCGGCTAGAAGAGGTGGGAGTGGGAGGCACCGTTTTACGGTGGTTCTCCTCTTACCTCTCTGGCAGGTTGCAGTCGGTGCTGGTCAGAGCACAGAGGTCGACCCCTAGGCCCCCCTCCTATTTAACATCTACATGAAGCCGCTGGGTGAGATCATTCATAGGTACGGGATTAAATACCACCAGTATGTGGACGATACCCAGCTGTATCTGTCCGCCCTGTGCCAACTCAGTGAAGCGGTGGAAGTAATGTGCCAGTGCCTGGAAGCTGACAGGGTCTGGATGGGAATGAACAAGCTTGCGCTGAACCCTGACAAGACTGAGTGGCTTTGGATGCTGCCCCCCAGAAATAGTCCAAATATTCCACCTTTAAACCTGGGGGGTGAAATCTTACACCCTCAGAGAGGGCCCGCAACTTGGGTGTTCTCCTGGACCCACAGCTGACATTAGAGCATCATTTGTCAGCTGTGACCTGGGAGCTTTTGCCCAGGTTCGCCTGGTGCACCAGTTGTGGCCCTACCTGGACCGGGAGGCACTCCAAATGATCACTCATGCCCTCGTCACCTCAAGGCTTGACTACTGTAACACGCTCTACATGGGGCTGCCCCTGAAGAGTGTTCGGAGACTACAATTGGTCCAGAATGCAGCCGTGCACATCTGTGAGCTGCACTGGCTTCCTATCAGTCTCCGGACACGCTTTAAGGTGCTGGTTATCACCTTTAAAGCCCTACATGGCCTAGGACCTGGATATCTCCGTGACCGTCTCCTGCAATATACCTCCCAGCGCCCATAAGATCGCACAGGGCGGGCCTTCTCCGGGTACCGTAGGCTACGCAGTGCCGTCTGGCGGCTCCTTGGGGGAGAGCCTTGTCTGTTGCTGCCGCAGGCCTTTGAACGATCTACCCCCTGAGATCCGGACCCTCCCCACTCTCTTGGCCTTCCGCAAGTCTGTTAAGACCTGGCTGTTCCGGCAGGCCTGGGGCTGTTGATCTTGATTGAACTTCAGCCCCATTAAAACTGAGTGTGTGTTGTGTTTTGTTTTTAAGTTTCTGTCTTGTATTTTTAAATCTTTTTTAAAAATATTTTTAAACTGCTTTTATGTAAGCCGCCCGGAGTCCTTTCGGATTGGGCGGCATACAAATCTATTAAAATTGAATTGAAATTGAAATTGAATAGCTACAATTGTCCACCCCTTCTTTTGTCCTTACTTCCGTTCAGTGTTATTTTCAAAGGCCCAACATATAATTTCTTAATTTAGTTATTAAAAGATTCATTTTTTGTGAATACTATTAAAATCAAATGCTAAAAACCGACTCTGATGCAACATAGAGAGCAGAAGACTGCAACATTGAACGATACAGATTAAATACAGATTGGAAGTTGGAAGAGACCTTATAGTTCATCTAGTCCAACCCCACCCCCTCGCCCAAGCAGGAGACCCTACACTATTTCTGACAGATGGTAGTCCAGTCTCTTCTTGAAAGCTTCCAGTGATGAAGCTCTCACAACTTCTGAAGGCCGTTCAATTGGCTTATTGTTCTCACTGTCAGAAAGTTCCTCCTTATTTCTTGGTTGAATATCTCCTTAGTCAGTTTCCATCCATTATTCCTTGTCTGGCTTTGGGAGCTTTGGAAAATAGCTTGACCCCCTCCTCTCTGTGGCAGCCCCTCAAATATTGGAAGACTGCTATCATGTCTCCCCTGGTCTTTCTCTTCTCTAGACTAGCCATGCCCAGTTCTTGCAACCGTTCATCGTATGTTTTAGCCACCAGTCCCCAAGTCATCTTGGTTGCTCTTCTCTGCAATTTTTCTAGAGTCTCAACATCTTTTTTATGATGTTGTGACCAAAACTGGATGCAGTTTTCTAGGCGTAGTCTTACTAAGGCTTTATCGAGTGGTATTAGTATTTCACTTGATCTTGAATGTATCCCTCTGTTAATGCACTTTACGATTCCATTGACTTTTTTGGCTGCCGCCGCACACACTTAACTCAGATTTAATTGGCTGTCCACTAAGACTCCAAGATCTCTCTCACAGTTACTGCTATGAAGCTTGGTTTCAACATATGTGTCTACATGTGTACTTTTTTTTTCTTGCCTAAATGTAAGACTTTATGGCTATGGATATGGCTGCACTTTGTTTTCTGCTTTTGTAATGGGGTGCTGGTGCTGGTTGGGGGTGGGGGTTACCCTAAAATGTGAAATGTATCATAGCTCCACTGTGTAAAATAATCCCAATATCACTGACTCAGTCCCACAAATCCTGTAATCAGTGATTTCATAAAGTTTCATCAAACTCTGCAGCCACTTCAGCTGACTGTTAGCTGCAGTTCAGTGGTTCAAATCTCACTGGCTCAAAGTTGACTCAGCCTTCCATCCTTCCCAGGTGGGTAAAATGAGGACCCAGACTGTGGGGGCAATATGCTGACTCTGTAAACCGCTTAGAGAGGGCTGAAAGCCCTATGAAGCGGTATATAAGTCTAACTACTATTGCTATTGCTAATCAGTGGGACTGAAGTGTGCTATTTTTGGTGGTAACCTGCTGCAACCATTAACGTATCACATATACCATATTTTTTGAGTATAAGATGCTCCAAAGTATAAGATGCACCTAGCTTTTGGGGAGGAAAACAAGGGGGGGGGGAAATCTGCTTCTGCCTCTCAGCAATTTGCCTCCTTGCAACAAACAGCAAACAGAACAGACAATATACATTGTTTGTAGTGTTACATTTGAGACTATACTTGTACAGATGCTGTTAAAATTGATGTGCTTTCTAGAAGTATAGTTATTCTCTGCTATTTAAAAGAAGATACAATAGCACCAGGCCTCTTCAGATGAAGCATTTATTTTAAAAAGCTTCTTCATTTTGTTAAGCTGTCTAGAACAATAATAAAACAGTCTTTAAAGAATAAGTCTAACAATTTGAACATTCTATAGGCATTTATAGTTATTGACTTATCTTCTTGCAGCAAACAGTAAACAGCCTGATTAGCACAAGGAAAAAAAAATCTGCTTCTGCCTTCCAGCAATTTGCCTTGTGGAAGAAACAGCAAGTGCCACCCAATCATCAGCTGTTTCAGGCTGCAGGGATTGCTATAACCTATTGCAGCCTCTGCAAGCCCCATTTTCCTTGTTTGCTGCAAGGAGGTAAATTGCTGGGAGGCAGAGGCCAATGGGTGGGGGGCGGTGGGTGGGTGGGGCTACATTTAGTGTATAAGGTGCACCCAAACTTTCACCCTCTTTTAATGGGGGGGGGAAGGTGCATCTTATACTCTGAAAAATACGATAGTTATATTTTCCATACTGTCAGCGTAATTGGCTTTTAAATATGTTCTAACGAAAATAGACCTTGAATTATTTTTTTAAAAAGCAGACAGCTCTCCCACCAGGTTCAGTTCTTTGCTAAATAACAGAATAATTTTCTCCCAATATTTTAAATGTTCTGCAATTTTAAAATCATACATATTCGGGTTTCCAGCTCCTCGCCTTGCACCAGAAGTCTTTAAGACACATTTAGATGTCATTTGCTGGGCAGAAGGAATAAAACGGAGAGAGATAAGATCACTTGCTTTCCAATTGATACATTCTCTCCCTTAATCAATGCAACACTGATTGATTTAAGCATAACAACAAATGATTGCTTATAGTGATGTGAATGAAGCTGGCATGTTTACGGAGAAGAAATTCAAAGCTTTAGCTTCCATTTTCAATTAAGACCTATTGCACAATGGAGTAGTGTGCACAAAAATGCCAAGCTAGCTTGAAGCATGAAGTGCAAATATGGATATGTTTCTATGATACCGGTTATGGCTAATATCCATGAGTGGGCCTGGAACTGTGATTTGTTGCTACCTTGCTGATGGCTTTTTGGTAACGTGCAAACCTAAATTGATGGTCTACAGCAGGGGTCAGCAACCCTCGGCTCTGGAGCCGCATATGGCTCTTTCATCCCTCTGCTGCGGCTCCCTGTCAAACAAAATATATGTCACAACCTCCAATGTGCACCGGCATGCAATTTATTGAGCTTTTCAACCCCCGGTAGGCCAACCATGGATAAATCCAAGAAAAGAAACATTTCAGAAGAAAACAGGATGTTTAATTCAACCTCATAGGCTAGTTTTATGGGTGCTCAGGAAATAGTCAAGCACCGGAAGGGTTTTGTGGCTCCTGGTGTTTTCTTTTCTGTAGAAAATGGGTCCAAATGGTTCTTTGAGTGTTTAAGGCTGCCAACCCTTGGTCTACAGAAGGGCTGTCAAACTCCCAGGCCATGGTCAGGATGCATCACACACTGGCCACACCTACACCCAGTTTAGCAAAGGAGGGGAAAAAAATCCCGATGTCACATGACACTGCTGTGACGACATGAGTTTGACACCCTTGTCTATAGCATGTTATTTCTGCCAATTTTACTTTCCATCCTTTTTATCAGTGTTTCTCAAACTTGGCAACTTAAAGAGAGAATTGAATAGAACAGAATGGAGTGGAGTGGAATGGAATAGAATTCTTTATTGGCCAACTGTGATTGGACACAAAGAATTTGTCTTTGGTGCATAAGCTCTCAGTGTACACAAAAGCTATAAGTGATAAATCATGATCATAGTCATCATAAAAATACATTCAGCATAAATCATAAGATACAACATTTAGTCATAGGATATTAAATAAACAATCAACGTAAATCATACAAGAAAACTAAATAAAACAATATAAATTGTAAAGATACAAGCAACGAAGTTAGACCCAAGTAGAAAGGGAGATAAGTACTAGGAAGGAAGAGAAGAATAATAGTAATACAGTCTTAGTAAATAATTTGACAGTGTTGTGGGAATTAGCTGTTTAGCAGAGTGATGGCATTCGAGGAAAAACTGTCCTTGTGTCTAGGTTTCTTGGTGTGCAGTGCCTTATAGCATTGTTTTGAGGATAGAAGTTGAAACAATTTATGTCCAGGATGTGAGGGGTCTGTAGATATTTTCACAGCCCTCTGTGCAGGAAGCCATTTAAACATTGCAAAGATGAAGAACCCACAACCTATCCAGCTGTTCCAACTTTTGTGCTGTTCTTCTTGTCAGGTGTCTAAATGTAAGGCTCCCTTGATGCTGAATGGCCTTCTTAACCTCCATCCCTGAGACCAAGCCACACTGCTCCTAAAACCACATTTCCCCCTTTCAGGTAGGAGAGAAATATCCATTTTTCTCCAATTAAGTTCGCCGTGTTCTATATTATCTCAAGAAATCTACTCCTGCATTTCCCCCTTGATAATAATGAAGTTCAACGGCCTTGTGCTACATATGTTGGCTTGCACGGGTAGGAATAGTAAAACCCATCCTAAAACAGATGGACGGAAATGTAAGCCTGTTACAGTTAGCATGGTTTATAGTGTAATTGGGTGGTTTTCCATCACTAGTGTAATTTAGATTTTCCTCTTTTTATGAGTTTCATTAAATGTACCTCATGTTTTAAGCTATCTGTCAGGGAACCCTCCAGAGTGAAAAGTTTGGCATTTTTGTCACAGTTCTTTTTTTGGCAAAACCTGTCCTTGCATGAAGTTATAATCAAATTGGATACTTAACACCATTGGGGAGGATTTCAGTCCCTACGGTATCCTTGCAGGGACATTGCCTGTCAAAGAAGTTGCTCCTGATTAATTTTTTTAAAGTTCTACTGGGTTTTTATTTTTAAATATATATCAATATCAATATATGAACAGTATGGCCTCTGGGTATAATTCATTTTGATACAAACAGCAATAACAACAAAAACAACAACAACAAAAAAACAACAACAGAAGGCTACAAGTACTTGGGGATTTTAAAGGCCTCTGACTTAATGCATAATAAAGTCAAGGAATTAACTTCAGCCAAGTACATTTGATGAATTCACAAGATATTAAAGTCTAAATTGAATGGAGGAAACATCATAAAAGCCATAAATACCTGGGCTATACCTGTGATTCGATACTCTGCAGGAATAATTGACTGGATCCAGATGGAGTTGGACAATTTGGACAGAAAAACAAGGAAGCTTATGACAATGAATCATGCTTTGCACCCTAAAAGTGACGTTGACCGATTATATCTACCAAGAGCAGAGTGTGGTCGAGGACTCCTACAAGCAAAACAGTCTGTGGAAGAAGAAAAACACAGCTTGAATGATTACATCCAGAAAAGTGAAGAACTAATGATTAAGAAAGTAAATAAAGGAGGCCTTTTAAAGACAACTAAGTCAAAAGCTGAATATAAGAAAGAAGTAATTGAGAAGCAAGCTGAAAATTGGAAAAACAAAGCTATGCATAGCCAATACTTGAAAAGTATTGAAGACAAAGCTGACCAAAAGCTAACTTGGAACTGGTTAAGATCAGGAGCACTGAAAAAAGAAACAGAAAGCTTTATTTTGGCAGTTCAAGAACAAGCCTTAGCCACAAACTGCATGAAGGCAAAAATTCAACATGTTACCACCAACCGCAAATGTCGCCTTTGTAATGAGAAAGATGAGACGGTCGACCACTTGATCAGTGGGTGCAGCAAAATTTCACAAACTGACTACCTACAATGCCATGACCACGTTGCTAAGATCATTCACTGGAAATTGTGCCAAAAGTTTGGATTTGAGTACAGCAAAAACCACTGGGAACGTCAGGTTCAGAAGGTTTTAGAGAATGAGAAAATCAAGATCTTGTGGGACTTCAGAATTCAGACTGACAGGCACTTGGCCCACAACACACCTGACATAACAATAGTTGAAAAGAAAAAAGTATGGTTCATTGACATTGCAATACCTGGAGCTGCACAAATTGAAGATAAACAGCAAGAAAAAAAATCACAAAGTACTGGGACTTCCAAATTGAAGTTGAGCATGTTGTCCCGATTGTAATTGGAGCCCTTCAAGCAATACCTAAAGGACTACCTCGCTATTTGGGAATTTTAAATTTATCAGACTTGAACATTCTGTTTCTTCAAAAAACCACCCTACTTGGAACAGCTTATATCCTCCAACGTTACCTTAACAGTTCCTAGGTCCTTGGTTAGCACTCGAGCTGTTGAGCTACCAACCAGCCCCAAAGGCTGTGAATCTCACCAAAGATTAACCACATCATCATCATCATCATCATTATCATCATCATGGTTGTTAGATGAATTGAACTGATATAATCCTAGTATTGCTATACGTGATTGTTGTAGAGTAGTTATTCAATATTTCAATGTTCCATTTTAATTCCAATAGTATTATGAAGCATACATACTAATACCATCTTTCAACTTGTAATCTTTTCATCTAATTATTACATATTCTATTATATAAAAAATATATCGGCTAATATTCCCCCTGTTTCTTATTTCTACCACTATTCTAACTTCTAGTCAGGCCACCATTACTAATTCTAGTGTTAATACACTTGTTTATATTAAGACATAGCCCTTCATTAGTTGATTGTTCAAAGTCACAGTACACCATTCAAGTACCAGCCATCCTATTATTTCAACATACCTAATAACATCTACAGAAGGCAAAATATTAAAGAGGCTAAATGTCTATGGAGATTCTCAGCCTTTCATTGCACAAACTAGGAAACATCATCAGTGCTAGTGATGCTAGTGATCAGACTAGCACTGATGATGTTACTTAGTTGGGTAATGAAATGTCTGCAAGAAAACAGGCAAGGTCAGAGAGCATCAAGGATCCCATAGTCCTCCTCCTCCCCCCTTCTCCTCCACTCCACAAACTCCACTCCTTTCCAACACTGATGATGTTACCTAGTTGGGTAATGAAACGTCTGCAAGAAAACAGGCAAGCTCAGAGAACACCAAGTGCATGCGCAGAAGCAAAAAACAAGATGATGGTGCCTTTGGCACCGCTGATAGAATCGGTTTGGGAGCGTGGGTGGCCAAGTTATTACCTACTCAGCCCAACCTGTCCAAACCGGTAGGAACCCACCTCTGGATGGCACTAAAACTCACCCAAATTAGTTGTAGAGAGAAATTAAAAGGTAAAATCTTTCCTGAGTCAAACTGGACTCCTGATGCCTTCACATTCTTGGGATTTCTTGACAACAATTGCCTTTTTCTGGGATTTTTAAAAAAAACATTCCCCAGTCTAGTTAGCAGACTAAATGATTTAAATATGAATCTGACACTACTGAGCTTTTTCAAGATCATCCAAAATAGTCTAGATGCTACCAAAAACCTGAGGACAATTGTTTGGAAACGAGATGAATCATAAAGTCCTCCACATAAACCATACAATGAGGGATTGAGGGAATGGGGTGTGTCTACTCAAACAGAGAGAAGGATTAGGGATGACATGATAGCTGTCTTCCAGTATTTGAGGGGCTATCATGAAGAAAAGGGGGTCAATGTATTGTCCAAAGCACCTCAGGACAGGACAAGAAGTGAAGGGAAGGAAGATCATTAAAGAGAGACCCAATCTAGAAGTAAGGAGAAATTTCCTGTCAATGTGAACAATTAATCACTGGAACAGTTTACCTCCAGAAGTTGTGGGTGCTCCCTCACTCAAAGTTTTTAAGAATAGCAATAGCAGTTAGACTTATATACCGCTTCATAGGGCTTTCAGCCCTCTCTAAGCGGTTTACAGAGTCAGCATATCGCCCCCACAGTCTGGGTCCTCATTTCACCCACCTCGGAAGGATGGAAGGCTGAGTCAACCTTGAGCCGGTGAGATTAGAACCGCTGAACTGCAGATAACAGTCAGCTGAAGTGGCCTGCAGTACTGCACCCTAACCACTGCGCCACCTCGGCTCATTAGAAGAAGAAGAAATTGAATGGCCATTGGCCCAGAATGGAGTGGAGTCTTCTTCTTGAGCAAGAGGCTATCCCATTCTAGAAGACCTTCAACCCTAGTATGCTATATTCTAAGCTTTGGTGAAATTAATGGGAGGTATCTTGTCAGGACTCTTACAAAATTACTTTCATTAATTTCACTAAAATTTTGCGAAGAAAATTGATTGGCGAATTGAATCATTTCAGTTACCAAAATACCTTCTCCTTAAATTGGGAGAAATGTGTTGCAAAAGTAAATATCAAAGTTCTGAGGAATAGCTAGGTATTTCACACGGAGCAGTTTCTCAACCACAAGTATATATTTTTTCCCATTAGTCTGGTTTAAAAACTACCCCCTCACCCCAAATAAGGGATTTTTATAGCAGTTAGAAAAGCTCAATGTTTTCAAATGAGATTTTTAAAATGTGATAAATTTCTTTTCTTTTGTGTGGATAATGCGATTCGGGGCCATATTTGAAAACTCTTTCTTGTAAATGCAATTCACAATTTGAGTAGAAAATTACATTTTGTGTTTCAGTAATGATCCCTTGAGTTTATTTTTTGCATAAGCCCTTTCTTTTATTTTGCAATACAAATTGGTTTAACTGAAAACAAAATGCATTTTCAGCTAAAAATGCAAATTGATTTCTTGAAAAAGAAAAAAAACCTCCTCGGTGGCCTGAATTATGTTCTGAGGATTGCTGGAATCCTTTTTTCTTTTTTTAAAGTGATAATTTGTATTTTTGCTACTATTAACTTTTTTTTAATTGGTAATTTGAATATTTTAGTATAATGGCAGATTCTCATTCGCCAAGGATACGGCCTTCATTTCTTGGCACTGCTGCAAGAAATCTATTTCTTCAAGACCTCAAGATAGAAGCGATTTGAACCAGAGAAACCTGAACTGTTTGTGAAGTCTAGAATTTCTATCCTTTTTATGCTTTTCATATATTTTTAAACAACAAACCCCCTTGATAATTCTGCCCCCCCTCCCAGAAATGTTCTTCTCTTATTGGTAAAATCATTTGAATTGGCAGAAGTTGCTTTCTAAACTCTTGCATGGCTGTGCTTTAAATAGAATGAAATGCCCGATGTATGGGCATCTTTCCTACGTATGGCATGCCAAAGAATCCTGGAATGTGAACACATTTGCATCTGTTTGGGGTAATTCCCGGCATACGTTCCAAAATGTAAGTTATCCGTCTTTCCCAAGGAGCGGCATTTGTTGGAAACAGTTGCCAATTGGAAACTTGATTGAATTTGTTCTACCACGCTGAGGCTTCATTTGAGGTCTGAAATATGTACATCTTTGTTTTCCCAGCTGTTTTAGCATGCTCAACCAACAGATTAGGGCCTGCAAGTTTCAGGACCAGCGAACACACACTGTGGCTGTTACGGAAAATTGCTGAGTTATTTCTAGCAAGACAGGGTGGGTGGGTGGAAAGAAACATGAGGAAGGCCTCCTTAGGAACGGAATGGGACAATCCATTGCAGATAAGTCTCTTTGGCCAGCTCGCCATGGCCAACTCACCACAGCCAATTTGTCGTGATGAGCTCATCACGGTCAATTCACTGTAGGATGATTCACGGGACAACTATCCCCGTTCAGGACAATTCAACAATTGCATTGAAGTGATTTAAAATAATTAAACCATATCGAAGACATGGCAAAATAGAAGGTTTAAATAAAGGATGAAAAAGGAAGGACAAAGTGAAAGAGTACATGACAAAAATTGAAATATTTTTTAAATTTTATTTTAGATAATTAAATTGTTAAATTGTTCTGCAGTGAGTTGTTCTGTGGCCAATTGTCTCATGGCAACAGCTGCAGGAATTGAGCATGGCCATTTAGAGAAAAGAAGGACTAAGGGGGAACATGATAGCAGTCTTCCAGTATTTGAGGGGCTGGCACAAAGAGGAAGGGGTCAACTTATTTTCCAAAGCGCCAGAAGGCAAGACAAGAAATAATGGATGGAAACTAATCAAGGAGGGAAGCAACCTGGAATTGAGGAGATACTTCCTAACACTAAGGATAGTTAACCAGTGGAACAGCTTGCCTCCAGAAATTGTGGGTGCAAATGGTATAGGTTCTCCTGTTAGAACAGATTCTAATCTATTCTATTCTACTCTAAATACATTCTATTCTATTCTACTCTACTCTACTCTACTACTCTACTTTAAATACATTCTATTACATTATCTTCTCTTCTCTTCTCTTCTGTCCCGTCCCGTCCCGTCCCGTCCCATCCCATCCCATCCCATCCCATCCCATCCCATCCCATCCCATCCCATCCCATCCCATCCTATCCTATCCTATCCTATCCTATCCTATCCTATCCTATCCTATCCTATCCTATCCTAATACATTCTATTTTATTCTATTCTATTCAGTGTGTTCTAATAAAACCAGGAAGGAAATTCTTACCCTTTGTCTTATTTTTGAAAAAGGTTTTACTCCAATTGTCTAGAAATTCCAAGGCAGATGGAAAAAGGGGGAAAGAAAACATGTATGTATGTATGTATATATGTATATATGTATGTATATGTTTGTGTGTGTGTGCATGCATGCATGCATGTATGTATATGTATATGTATATATATAAATATAAATATAAACATAAAACAAAAACCTGTCTATGGAGATTCTCAGTCATCCAGGTCATGGTTGTCTCAAAGGTGCTTTTTCAAGGGGCAACTGGACTTTCTGGTTTTTCTTTGAAGACGTTTCACTTCTCATCCAAGAACAGCTGAAGAAGCTCCTTGGGATGAGAGGCGAAATGTCTTCAAAGAAAATCCAGAACGTCCAATTGCCTCTTGAAAAAAGCACCTTGGGACAAAACAAAATCCTATTTTTATTTTCTATTTTGCCATGACGAGGGAGAAGACATTACTCAATAGACCCTGTTTGTTTTGCTGCATTGAAACATTTCAGGGTTTGGGTTTTTTGGGCCAAATAACTGAGACAATGAGGCTGACGTAGGATGCCAGCTAATCAGTTATGCCTTAGGCATGTTGTGTCGCTTCTGATTCTGCAATGCTGTGATGGCCTACCGTACAAGCAAAACGTAATAATCACTGTGATAATGTACATGGTGTACTTCAAAGGCTTTAAAGTGTGAATAAATGCAAAGATATTGTTAATTAGATTCATTTTGCATGAAGGAAAAATTGCCCCCACGGAAGACTAAAAGACCCAGCAAAGTAATTAAAAGCAGAATTAGAACAGAATCCTATAACAGTAAAATGACATTTATTCTGGAATATAATAACAGAATTCTTAAACCGTGCAAAAGGCTTTCCCTGGAAAGAGGCAGAAAAGAAGAGAAAGCAGGAACGAAGAGAAGAAAATGTATTTGTCAGCTGTGAGTGACAGAAGAGAAGAAGCTTTCACAGTCAAAGAACCCAACAAAGTGAATTCTGCACTGATGATTTGCACCATAGGGTTTCTTTGGCTGAGCTTAATGTCCACACAGATTTGCCCTAAAATATATATGTTCAAGAATGAGATATAGAGAAAAAAATAGTTAGGACATGATAATGAAAAAAAGGGAATAGGAAAGGATAAGCATAAAATTATAATAGGGCTTGCAGGAATACCATCCCGAATGTACACCAGTTCAAAGTTGAAAAGAGATACACAATAACAGAAAAAGGAAAGGAAGAGAGGAGGAGAGAAGAAGAGAGGAAAGAGGAGAGAAGGAAGAAAGAGGAAAGAAGAGGAAGCAGGAAAGGGATAGAAAGAAGGAGAGAGGGCAGGAGGGGGAAGAGGAAGAGAGGAGTAGGGGAGAAGCAAGGGAAGAAGGAAAGGGTAAGGACAGAAGGAAGAAAGAAAATAGTGAAGAAAGAGAGGGTGAAAAGAAAAGAAAAAGTAGGGTGGTGATAATACAAAATAGGTGTATGGGATGGTAAGCAAAGCAACCCAGAATGTGTATGTTAATCTTTTATATGGAAAAAACAAATATGTAAAAGTGATAAAGATAAATAAGAATAATAACTATGTGAATGTATACCTATAACTATATATAAGAGAATAATAATAATAATAAAAACTTTAAAAAAAGATTTGTCCTAAAACAAGTGTTGATTATCCAGGTTTTAACTTATGTTGGGCTTTCATAGGTAAAAGTGAAACACTTGTTTTGTGAGCTTAGTGCATCATTTTACGACTTTTCCTAAGTTGGTAGCGTGGTTGTTAAATAAATCTGGATCTGGGTCTTCACCAGGCTAGAAACTAGAAGACAGTGAGTTCTAGGGTGGCCTTTGGCATAAAACTGGCTGGGTGTCTTTGGGCCAATCACCAGTAGACTAGTAGTTCTAATCCCGCTTTAGGCATGAAAGCTGGGTGGATGACTTTGGGCCAATCTCCAGGAGACAGGGAGTTCTAATCCCGCCTTAGCTGTGGTGTGATCCTACCAGTTTAACAACCAGTTCGGTGATAGCGCACTTTCCAAATGGTGGGAGCAATCAACCAGTGGAACAGCTTGCCTTGTGGGTGCTCCGTCATTGGAGGCTTTCAAAAAGAGACTCAACATTTATCTGAAATGGTATAGGGTCACGTGCTCAAGAAAAGGATGGACTAGAAGACCCCTGAGTTTATTATTCTGTGTTCTATGTTTCATACCCACATTAAGTAACCTTTGAGTCGTGTAATTCTCATCATTATCTAACAGATGAACGCGCCATGGAATACACAAAAGGCTTCCATTGCGTCAACCCACAGGGCCAGAAATGAAGTGAAATTCAAACCACAATACAGATTTCTTAATTCATTGCTCCATCTTTTAGCTAATAACCTTCAACCTCTCTTCCTTACCTCCTGGATCCCATATGGTCTCTCCTCTGTTTAGTAAGACTTCAATAAAATTTCATCCATCCATAATTATGAAATATTTTTGATTATGATCGTTATGTCTTCCATTTTTATTGGTTTGGATATCTTCCTGTTGATGGGTAGGTTACTCTGGTTTGAGAAATGGTAAGTTTGTTTGGTTTCTTTTTACTGCTAGTACATTTTTTTTTAAAAAAAACTGTCTTCTCGGCGTTCGGCTGTAAGTAAAATTGAATTGAATTGAACTATTCATAGCAAAGAAATTACTTTAAGTTCTAGACTTGAATTAATGCACAGTAGAACCCATTCTCAGTTCCACTTGTTTTAACTTTGTGTGATTATTTTCATAGCATATGTGTCAGCATTTCAAATAGCATCAAAAATTAAATCAGAGTCCAAGGCAAAGTATTGTTCAAAGTTCCAATTTATTAAGAGAGCCATGTTGGCACATCTGGGAAAACCCAAATCTGAAAGCTTCCCGGTTTTCCACACCAAGTTGAGAGTTCATGATCTTGTCCCCACACCCACAAGTCCATCACATAGTCCAATCTTCTACTGCCATGCTGGCAGTTCCACCCATCCAGTTCCAGTCAGGTGCAGAGGTTCAGAGACAAAGGATGACCTTGGCTTTCTAGAAAGAATTTTGTTATGGTTACATAGCATTTAACTCTATACAATCCTCCTTCCCATTTCCCCACAATAGAAACAGCGTAGTAGAATATTAAAGCTGTGGTAGGCCAAAGATCCAAAAGTAATATGGCAGCAGGTATAACAATATGATTCAGTGGTGAGAGGATGCCGGTTTAACAACCAGTTTTGTGAGTGCCTGTGTGTCTAAAGCACTTGTGCGCAGCTCTGAAAATGGAGCATTTAGAAGTTCAGCTGCTTAACTTCCAAGTCAGCAACAGTCAGGGGCAGGGGAATCAGCTGTGCTCTGCAATTGACATGAGCTAGAAAGCAGGAAATAAAGGACAGGAAAGTGCAGATGGGTGGGCCGGGCCAGCTGATTGTCATCACTACTGTTCGCCCAAACCAGTACGAACCAGCTGAATACTACCTTTGATATGATTGCAGAAGAAATAAGGTTCAGCAAATGTTTTGCTATCATGATAAACAATTTGCATAGAGAATTCTTTCAATGTCAGTGGAGAATTGAGTCCTTTTTTTTTTGTTTCTAATCTGCTCTAATCCTTAGCTGTGCACCATTGCTTATTGCTTAACACTGAGTTTATTTCTTGCATACGGGACAGTGTATTGCTTCCATGTTTGTTTTGTTCTCTATAAAATGGTATAAAACATTGGGAGGATTTAATGTTCACGTCAAAGGAGAGGTTCCATGTTTGGAGGGTGCTAGTCCTTTTAACAGCACAAGAACGAAAGAAGCAAAACCTTAATTTTATGGCTGAACTGAGCAAGCATACAAATAAAAAACATATCTTGGATCTATTTCAAAATCAATGCATTGATTTGCTTTAATTCAGTCTTTGTCAAATAAGCTTATTATTATTAGATATTTAAAATCTATGAAGGGTATCTGTTGAAGTCTAAGCATCTAAGAATGGGTCTGATTATATTTTATTGCTTTACATTGTATTAAATTCCAATATGACATGTTCACTGTCTCCCAGATTCCTGCAACTTTAGCCCCCTCTATCACTTCTTCTCGTTTAATAAGAATTAGGTCCAGTATAGCTTCCCTCTAGTTCCCTCCTCTACCTTTTGGATGACAAAGTTGTCAGCTAGGGTCTCCTGCTTGAGCAGGGGGTTAGACCAGAAGACCTCCCAGGTCCCTTCCAGCTCTACTCTGATTGATCTAGGTTGGTCAGGAACCTGTTCAATCTCCCACTTGATGCAGAGTTTATCTCCCAGTTTATGTTGGGGTAGTTATTAAAGTCCCTCATTACTATGGTGGTGTGTCTCCTACACATATTTGTTAACTGGTTAGCAAAAAGTTTGTCTATTTCTGCAAATCTAGACAGCATGCCAAATGGCAAATTTGGACAGCATACTAAAAAGCAGAGACATCACCCTGGCAACAAAAGTATATAGTCAAGGCTATGGTTTTCCCAGTTGCAATGTATGGCTGTGAAAGTTGGACCATAAGAAAGGTTGAGTGCCAAAGAATTAAGTCCTTTGGATTATGGTGCTGGAGAAGACTCCTGCGAGTCCCTTGGACTACAAGGTGATCCAACCGGTCAGTCCTAGAGGAGATCAACCCTGACTGCTCTTTAAAAGGCCAGATCCTGAAGATGAAACTCAAATACTTTGGCCAACTAATGAGAAGGAAGGACTCTAAGAGAAGAGTGTAATGCTGGGAAAGATGGAGGACAAAAGAGGAAGGGGACGACAGAGAATGAGGTGGCTGGATGGAGTCACTGAAGCAGTCGGCGTGATCTTAAATGGACTCCAGAGGATGGTAGAGGACAGGAAGGCCTGGAGGAATGTTGTCCATGGGGTAGCGATGGGTCAGCCACAACTTTGCAACTAACATCAACATTTCTTCTGCTTGGTTGGGTGCCCTGTAGTACCCACCTATTGGAAATTTCATTCTTTTTTTTCCTTTTATAACAACCCATATGGATTCTAGGAGGCTTTCATATCTTGAGAAGAGAAATCAAAATATCCAGCAAGAAAATTTTAAATATTTCTTGCGTTGAGAGTCATAGGGCTAAATCTATGCCGTATTAAATGCTAGGTAGCATTTTTTACCTCTTTCTTTTTCCCCTAAAGTTACAACAGAAGTTTTTTTTTTTTAAATGCTGGGCCTATCTTTCACTTGGCCTTCTCTCTTTTTTATTTTTTAACAAAATGAAAAATACGTAGCCCCGTTGTCATTTGTTAAAGTGTAGCAGAAAGAGCGAAACAGGCCAGTGGATGCTTCATCAAGAACACTCATTCAGAATGATGAATGTGGCTAAACACACATTTGTTCGTAAAACTTGCAGAGTGGATGAGCATCATTAAGCATGAGAAATAGGTGCAGCATGCTGGGGGGAGAGACTGGAGCAAACAGATGTTGCGAATTTTCGCAGGCATCCTTCATCCGCTAGTCCATCATTAATATAGTTGAAGGTGATCCTTTCTTTTATTTAATAAGCACAGAGAAAGACCATGCGCCGTCTGGGGTGTACGGTTTTCACGGGAGAAAGATGCATGAAAATGCCAAAGTGTGCACTGCTTTTTTCAGAAAAGAGGGAAGCATCAAATTTGCATGTGGGTGGAAAATAGCTTTGGTTAGTTATAGTTCCAGTGTTTCTTCTAACCTACCTTCCTTTTCCTTTCTTCTTTTCTTCCTTTTTTTCTTTTCTTCCTTTCTTCCTTTCTTCCCCTTCCACTTTTTCTTCCTTCCATCTGTTTTCCTCCCTCCCTCCCTCTCTCCCTCTCACCCACTCAACTCCTTCCATCTTTCTATGCTTCCTTCCTTCCATCCTTCTTTCCATCTGTTTTCCTCCCTCCCTTCCTTTCTCTTACCCACCCAACTCCTTCCATCTTTCCATCCTTCCTTCTTTTCTCTTACTCACCCAACTCCTTCCTTTCTCCCTCCCTCCTCCCTCCCTCCCTCTTTTCCTTCCTTCCTCCTTCTTCTTTTCCTTCCTTCCTCCATCCATTTTCCTTTCTTCCTCCTTCCCTCCCTCTCTCCTTTCCTTCCTTTCTCTCACCCACCCAACTCCTTCCATCTTTCCTTCCTTCTTTCTTCCTTCCTTCTTTCCTTTTCTTCCTGTTATCCAACCAACTCCTTCTTCCCCCCTCCCTCCTTCCCTCCCTCTCTCTTCCCTCTTTTCTTTCCTTCCTTTCTCCCTCCCTCCCACCCTTCTTGCATATATATTTATATGGCACCTTATCACACAAATCAAACTACAGAAATGCATATGAACATACAGAAATGCTCTTGAAAAAGAAAGAATTGGCACTACAGGCCAACACATAAGAGCTGCCCAAATCATGAAATAAAAATCTTGAGTTTTCAGTCAGGGCAATATCCACTTTCTGAACTGGAAACTGTGTCCTTCTGATTTAAGGTAGGAGAAAGGTCTACAATTCTGGGAATCAGTGGGAAAAAGTTCCTTTGCTGGTTGATTAACACTAAGGTGGAGAAGATGGCTACCTACATTAAGCTATTGGGAAACAATACAAAGATGATATTCAGCCGGTTCGGACCAGATCGCCTGAACTGGTAGCAGAAATCAGGGGTGTCCCCCCTCACCTTGGCTCTATGTCATCCTACTTAGGCATGTTTTTGAGGCTGGCCATTTGTGCAGAAGGCGTGTGTGCCTACGAGCAAAGCGTGTGTGTGGAAGGCTGGGTGCATGCACGGAAATGGCCCATGTGTGCGGGGGGCAAATCTATGATTACCAAATTTTGAGATTTACAGAAGCTGCAATGAATTCCTTAGAAATGATCCCTCACCCAATTTTCAAAATAGAATGGGCATATATAGAATGATTTAATTCCAGTTTCTGATATATGATGCTTAAGGATGCAACATCTAAATGGAAATAATTCCTTTTTAATTCTTCACCTGGAAGAATCATTTGCTCCAATTGCATGTATTTATTGGAAGAAATTCAGCTGCAAAAAAAAAAAAAAAAAAAAAAGCTCACATACTTTAGAGGACCTAAAAATGTTCATGCAAATATCCTTTAATGATTACTGCAGGGCTCCCCCTCCCCTCCCTCAAATTTGGTACTTACTCCCTTAAAAGGTTTGCTTGGCTTGTATTACAAGGGCACAATTTGGATCAACTCAAAGGTCACACCAGGCTTTGTATTGCAAGCCTGGGGTCAAACTTCAAAAGTGGATGGAACAAAACACAGGGAAGGGAATTTTCAAGACTTTCTGTCTGGGTTTGAAAGTCCTGTTGATAAGTCCCAACCCTGAGGGAAAATAATCTAGGAATCTCCGAAGGGCTGCAAGGGGCCCTGTGATTGAACCTTCATATATATTTGTGCAGGGATGCGGTGGCTCAGTGGCTAAGATGCTGAGCTTGCTGATCAGAAAGGTCGGCAGTTCGGCGGTTCGAATCCCTAGGACACCGATAATGGAGTGAGCTCCCATTACTTGTCCCAGCTTCTGCCAACCTAGCAGTTCGAAAGCAGGTAAAAATGCAAGTAGAAAAATAGGAACCTTTGGTGGGAAGGTAACAGCGTTCTGTGCGCCTTTGGCATTTAGTCATGTCGGCCACACAACCACAGAGATATCTTCGGACAGTGTTGGCTCTTTGGCTTTGAAACGGAGATGAGCACCGCCCCCTAGAGTCAGGAACAACTAGCACATATGTGCGAGGGGAACCTTTACCTTTATATATTTGTGCAAAGGTCGTCTTCACTTAATGACCACAATTGCAAACAGAATCTCAGTCGTTAAGTGACTTCTTGTGTTCTGAGGGTGACCTACGCTATGACTGTCGTAGCTTACTACCAAAAGTGTGAGCAGAATGACAGTCGTAAATCATAAATCCCGGACTGCCTGTCAATCCAAGGAGGACCTCACATTATCCTGAGTTTGCTTGTGTAGGAAGTTAGCACCCACCCGTCTCCTAGAAGAATGAAATGTACTGGGGAATATTAAAAAGGCAGAATATTATATTTCCTAGGATGAGAAAAGGAGAAGCATGTTTTTAAAGGCAAAGCAGCTCCCTGCAACTCCCTACCCCTCCTTCAGCTCCACGGTGATGGGATTAAGACATGGCCCTCAGGATATGATAGGATTGGCCCTCTACCCATCTCACCACATGGCACCTGGGAAGATTATATAACCTAGCAAGGCTCAACCAAGCCTGGGACTCAGGGCAGCCTACAGAGTTGCCCCTACTTGGGCC
Organism: Thamnophis sirtalis; assembly: GCF_051295495.1. Taxonomy (NCBI): domain Eukaryota; kingdom Metazoa; phylum Chordata; class Lepidosauria; order Squamata; family Natricidae; genus Thamnophis; species Thamnophis sirtalis. The sequence goes on from NW_028261395.1 coordinate 24,585,438, forward strand.
CATGGGAGTCTGACAACCAATCAGAATACAGACTCAAATTCAAAAGCCCAGAGAGGGCATAAAACTCAGGCAGCATCTCTTCCCTTTTTTTCTTCACCCAACATTTTCAAGGCATGTGATCCTGTCCGCCATTAAAACCATTTTTCCAAACAGCCACCATGTTTCCAGTGTCTTTCTCCCCACTTGGAACTGAACCCAGAAGGACGTTTCTTCCAACACTTGCAAAAAGGAAACAAGGAAAAATGTTCAGCCAAAAAGTTGCTTTGATCGGCTGTGGATGGGTTACATGAATACAATACAATAAATACAATACAATAGAAGAGTTGGAAGGGACCTTGGAGGTCTTCTAGTCCAACCCCCTGCCTAGCAGGAAACCCTATACCGTTCCAGACAAATGGCTATCCAACATCTTCTTTAAGACTTCCAGTGTTGGGGCATTCACAACTTCTGGAGGCAACCTGTTCCGCTGATTAATTGTTCTAACTGTCAGGAAATTTATCTGTAGTTCTAAGTTGCTTCTCTCCTTGATTAGTTTCCACCCATTGCTTCTTGTTCTGCCTTCAGGTGTTTTGGAGAATAGTTTGACTCCCTCTTCTTTGTGGCAGTCCCTGAGATATTGGAACACTGCTATCATGTCTCCCCTAGTCCTTCTTTTCATTAAACTAGACATACCCAGTTCCTGAAACCGTTCCTCATATGTTTTAGCCTCCAGACCCCTAATCATCTTTGTTGCTCTTCTCTGCACTCTTTCTAGAGTCTCCACATCTTTTCTACATCATGAAACTGAATGCAGCATTCCAAGTGTGGCCTTACCAAGGCCTTATAAAGTGGTATTAACACTTCACGTGATCTTGATTCTATCTCTCTGTTTATGCAGCCTAGAACTGTGTTGGCTTTTTTGGCAGCTGCTGCACACTGTTGGCTCATATTTAAATGATTGTCCACTAGGACTCCAAGATCCCTCTCACAGTTACTACTATTGACCAAGGTACCACTTATACTGTACCTGTGCATTTCATTTTTCTTGCCTAAATTCAGGAGACAAAACCTAACCTTATGTATTAAATGTTGCAAGGTTCAGAAGATTACACAAAATTAATCAAATCAGCTTGGCATTTTACTCGAGAGATGGAGGAGGAGGAGGAGGAGGAGGAGGAGGAGAAGGAGGAAGGCAGTAGTTACTCAAACCTTTTTATTGCATAGGTAGTAGCATTGGTGAGTACAATTCATCATCTCTGCTTTTCCCAGTGCACATGTGCTGCACACAGAATATTGCTGTTTCTCTCTCTAAGCAAGAATGGTAAAAAACAAAAACTCAAAGACCTTCAGATTGCAGGCAGCTCTTGACTTATGACCACAACTGAGCCCAAGATATCTATTACTAAGTGTTGTGGCCTGCCAGTAGCCAATGGAGCTGGCAGCATATTCGGACAGTGGGGAGGTTGGGGAGGAAGATGGGCCAGTCCTGGGGAAGGCTCTGATGAGAGCTCTGTGTTGGAGGCAGAGATGGGGCCAGGATCATCTGTCAGTTATCAGCTGCCTTCGGAATTGGAGATCAGTGAGGAAGAGGAACAGCTGGAGCCTGTTCCCAGTGTGTGCATGTGCAGAGTTGCCAGATGAAGGGAACAGCTAAAGAACGGGGTTTGTCTTGGGAGCAAGGCCACAGGTGAATGATGAATGGCCCCTCCCATAGGGAATAAAAGAGGAGGGAAAGGGGAGTGGAGTTTGCAGGTGACAATTAGTTCACCTAATTGGTTTGTGACTCTCCGAGACTCCTTGCCAAGTTTTTCAGATATTTGCCTGGCAGCTCTCCAAGCCAGATAAACTCTGTGATTGTAAATCCTCCCTTGAAAGACTTTGCTGGATATGAATGAGCAGAATTCACAGTAAATTAATAAAAGGGATTTTTGTTGGGGACAAGGTGTTTGCTTCATGCTCTTGGGAAGCCTCAGTCAGTTGTTAAGTGAGTTTTGCCCCATTTTATGACCTTACTGGCCACAGTTGTTAAGAGAACTCCTGCAGTTGTTAAGTGAATCTGACTCTCCCACTGACTTTTTAGAATTAGAATAGAATAGAGCTGGAAGGGACCTTTGGAGAACTTCTATTCCAGCCCCTTGCTCAAGACTTTGACTCAAAACCGGTTCTGACTTTGCTTGTCAGAAGGTCGCAAAAGAGAATCAACTGACCCTGGGACACTGCAACCATCGTTAGATGTTGTTACATGCCATAAGTTGCCAAGCACCTGGATTTTGATCATGTGACTATGGGGATATTGCAATGGTTTTAAGTGTGAAAAATGATCGTAAGTCACTTTTTTGGCACTGTTGTAATGTCAAACAGCCATTATATCAATGGCTGTAAGTTCAGAACTACCTGTAATTTGGAGGTGCAAAGCAAAGCATGCAGAATTAATGCAGTTGTTGTTTTTGTTTTTATTAACATTTATTACAAGGTAAAAGTACCAAAATAAACAAAGGTTAAAGAAGGATTCACGTCATTAGAGCAGGGGTGTCAAACTCAATTTCATTGAGGGCTGAATCAGGGCTGTGGTTGACCTCAGGGGATTGGCCAGGGCGTGGCCCACTGCATGGGTGTGGCCAACCAGGTGGTTGTGGCCATCTTGATGCCACTTCCCAAACTGCTGGCATGTTTCCTCTTTGTATTGGGTAGACTGGGCCGAAGCTAAACTGGCCTGATCCTTCCTCTGTTCACTGGATAGACCAGGACCCGACCACATCATGGGCAGATCCGGCCCATGGGCCTTAAGTTTGACACCCTTGCATTAGAGGGATGCTCATGCGATCCTCTTAGAGTTCATTATCTCAACCACATTACCCATTGGTTGTTTTAATATATGTAATTGCAATGAAACAGAAAACTCAGTGGAGAAGTCATGAGGCTGAAGGAATTTTTTTTTAATCTTCAAAAAGACCTTCTTGAAAACTGCCCAATAGGAATAAAAGAGCCAGTTCAGCTGGAGCAAAAATGACTTTGGATTTTTAGGTAGGAAATCCATAAAGTCATAGTTGGAACCAATTGTGCAAATTCCCATTCTCATAGTGCATGCAAGTGAGTGATTTTTGTGGCCTGCGGTAGAGATGCAGGAAAGTGGGCCTTGTTTCTGACATCTAGTAATGTGTTTTTGTCAGCCAAAAGAGATGAGGCTAAAAAAAATACTGTATTTTTTGGGCTGTAAGATGCACTTTTTTGTCTCCCAAAAGGGGGTGAAAATGTCTGTGCATCTTATAGACCAAATATTGCCAAAGCTCCGCCCATCTGGCTATTTTTTAGCCTCTGTACACCCCTTTTTCAGTCCATTTCTGAGGCGCTTTTTTGTGATGCTTTTTTTTGGCCTGTTTTCAAGACTTCTTTTGGCCCGTTTTTTTAAAAAAAATGGGCCAAAAAGCCTCAAAAATGGTCCCCCAAAAGCCTCAAAAATGGTCCTCAAAAAGCCTCAAAAATGGACCTCAAAAGCCTCAAAAACGGGCCTCAAAAGCCTCAAAAACGGGCCCCAGAAAGCCTCAGAAATGGGCCTCAGAAATGGGCCTCAAAAATGGGCCTCAAAAAGCCTCAAACAGGCTTCAAAAGTGGACCAAGAAAATGGACCAAGAAAAGCCTCGAAAATGGGCCAATAGCCCCCAAAATGGGTAAAAAAAGCTCCCCCCAAAGGGCCAAAACAGCTTTGAAAATGGTTAGAAAAAAGGCTGGAAAAGGGTCGGAAAAAGCCCCCCAAAAAGGGCTGAAAATGAGGCGCGTAGAGACCAAAAACATTTTTTTTTCTTATTTTCCTCTTCTAAATTTAGGTACGTTTTATAGTCAGGTGCATCTTTTAATCCAAAAAATATGGTAAATGCTTTTGAGTTTGGGAGGGTTGGGAAGGCATGTGAAGGAATGCCAGAGTTGCTACATGTTATTTACTAGTGGAATTTTTATTGTGAGGGATGCAGAATCCTGAAGAGATCAGTAGATTCATGGCAGAGATTAGATCTGTCCACAGCTGCTGCCAGCAAAACTTCAAAAAATATTGTCCTTGTGAGATGAGTGATAGACACATATTCCAAATACGTTACGGTGGAACAATCTGTCTCTCTAAAAAGAAGACAAATTCTAGTGAAACTGAACTGATTTCTATTCTTTAATTTAAAAAAAAAAATTAAATCTTTTAAGCAAGTAGATAAAAGTTAGTTAACACAAACTAATCAGTAGCAAGGGACGCACTGGCTCAGTGGCTAAGACGCTGAGCTTGTCGATGTTCAGCAGTTCGAATCCCTAGTGCTGCATAATGGGATAAACTCCTGTTACTTGTCCCAGCTTCTGCCAACCTAGCAGTTCGAAAGCACATAAAAAATGCAAGTAGAAAAATAGGGACCACCTTTGATGGGAAGGTAACAGTATCCCGTGTGCCTTTGTATTTAGTCATGCCGGCCACATGACCATGGAGGCATCTTCGGATAGTACTGGTTCTTCGGCTTTGAAACAGAGATGAGCATCGCCCCCTAGAGTTGGGAATGACTACTAGCACATATGTGCAAGGGAATCTTTACCTTTACCTTAATCAGTAGTAAGTGGCGGGGAAAGAAAAAGAAAGAAATTGAAGAAAAAGCAAAAATTAAAAAGAAATGTAATTAAAAACAGAAAAAAACATCAAGAAGTGGCATCCAATATTTTTCACAGTATAGATATGAATATGTTTTAACTTCTCTTGCATCATATTACTCTTCTTGCTATAATCTAGCTTGTCTAATTGTCACAAATTCATTTTTCCCCATTTTTATGCAAAAATGTCTAGAAACTGAACTGATTTCCAGCTCCTTTAACCCAAACAGGTAGCTGAGAAAATCCACCATTCATGATATAGTAACTCTTTTATTTCCCCACAAAGTATCTGGCCACAAGTAATCCTCAATTTACAACCATTCATTTAGTGACCATTCAAAGTTGCTACTGGGAAAAAGTAACATGACTTGAACCCCAAAGATAAGCAGTTCCCCATGGTTATTTAATTAAAATTCAGGTGTTTGGCAACTGGCATGTACTATTTATGACAATCCCCGGATTCATGTGATTGCCATTTACAGGTAGTCCTCGAACTATGACCACATAGTTGAGCCCAAAATTTATCTTGTTAAGTGAGACATTGGTTAACGGAATCTTGCCCCTCTTTATGACCTTTCTTGCCACACTTGTTAAGTGAATCACTGCAGTTGATAGATAAGTGAGTAATCTGATTGTTAAATTAATATGGCTTCCTGGTTGATTTTGATTGTCAGAAGATCGCAAAAGGGGATCACGTGATCTTGAGGCACACATGAATTATGCACAGGTTAGAAGTAACATAGCTATTGAGAGGCCCAGAGAATAATAGAAGGATAATAATATTTCTTCTTCCCCTCCCTCTCCCTCTCTCCCTTCTCCTTCCCCTCCTCTCCCTTTACTTCCCTTCCCTGTCCCTCTCCATCTCTCCCTTCTCTTTCCCCTCCTATTTCCCCTCCCTCTCCCTTCTCATTCTCCCTCCCCTCCTTCTCCCTCTCTCCCTTCTTTCCCTCCCTCTCCCTTCTCCTTCCCCTGCCTCTCACTTTACTTCCCCTCCCTCTCTCCCTCTCTCCCTTCTCCTTCCCCTCCCTCTCCCCTTCTCCTTCCCCTCCTTCTACTTCCCCTTCCTCTCCCTCTCCCTTCTCATTTTCCTTCCCCTCCCTCTCTCCCTTCTTCTTTCCTTCCCTCTCCCTTCTCCTTCCCCTTCCTCTCATTTTACTTCCCCTCCCTCTCACCCTTCTCCCTCCCCTCCCCCTCCCCTCCCTTCTCCTTCCCTTCTCTCTCCCTCTCTTCCTCCTTCTCCTTCCCCTCCCTCTCTCCCTTAACCTTCCTCTCCCTCTCCCTTTCCTTCTTCTTCCCCTTCCACTCCCTTTACTTCCCCTCCCTCTCTCCCTCTCTCCCTTCTCCTTCCTCTCCTCTTACTTCCCCTCCCTCTCTCTCTCACTTCTCATTCTCCTTCCCCTCCCTCTCCCCCTTCTTTCCCTCCCTCTCCCTTCTCCTTCCCCTCCCTCTCACTTCCCTTCCCTCTCTCCCTTCTCCTTCCCCTCCCTCTCCCTCCCTTTCCTCTCACTTTACTTCCCCTCCCTCTCTCCCTCCATCCCTTCTCCTTCCCCTCTCCTCCATCTCCCTTCTTCCCTTCTCTTTACTTCCCTTCCCTCTCCCTCTCTTCCTCCTTCTCCTTCCCCCCACTCTCCCTTCTTTCCCTCCCTCTCCCTTCTCCTTCTCCTTCCCCTCCCTCTCCCTTTTCCTTCTCCTTTCCCTCCCTCTCCCTTTACTTCCCCTCCCTCTCCCTCTCTCCCTTCTCTTTCCCCTCCCTCTCCCTCTCTCCCTTTTCCTTCCCCTCCTTCTCCCTCTCTCCCTTCTCCTTTTCCTCCCTCTCCCTTCTCCTTCTCCTCCCTTTCCCTTTACTTCCCCTCCCACTCTCCCACGCTTCCTTCTTCCCCTCCCTCTCCCTCTCTCCCTTCCCCTCCTCCCTCAACTTCCCCTCCCTCTCCCTTTCCTCTCCCTCTCATTCTCCTTCCTCTCCCTCTCTCCCTCTCCTCCTCCCCCGCTCTCTATCTCCCTCTCCCCCTCCTCTTCTGCATTTCTTCCTTTCACCCTTCCTTGTTCCGGAAACAGCTTGTGTTTTTTTCGATCCATGGCACTTGTCTCACCTGGCATTGTGTAGGACCACCCGTCCAGAAGACTCCCTCCAAGGGGTCTCGGTGTGCCCGGCCTTCATACCTAGGAAAATATACATCGCACCTGGCAGTTACGGGGTTTTGATTTATACACACATTGTGGGGATTTTTTCCCCCCTCTTCCTTCAGCATCCTCTCAGGGTATTTGGGAGACTATTATGTTAAATTGTGCTCTCTCTACCATCAGCTTTTGTCTTGGCTAAAGCTGCCAGTTTTTATAAACAACTAAAGACAGAAAGGGTTTACTAAGAATAATGTTGAAGCCCCAAAGAATCCTACAGCCGATAAATCTTAATAGAAGGTCTAAGATTCCAGCGGGCTCTGTATGTCTCTTTTACCCAGCCTCACTCCATCTTAGCTCCCCTGTGATGGCTACAATTTTCTTGAAACAAGAGGCACAGTGACTTGAATTTACTCCTGGTGCTATTTGCCTACAAACAGGAATACATACATATAACCTATGCAAATCAATAAAAAAACATGTCAAGACCCCTTAGATCGCTGTACTCGGCTAAAATGCAATTTATCACGCTGCAAATGAGAGTAAGAGACCAGGTTACAAATGGCGTCTGATCGTTTAACTAGCACCTGTTGCCGTGCATTTGAAAACTGCATTTTGTTTTTACTTGACGTACAGTAAATTGCATTTTCATATATATGGGATGGAAGTATCTGGGGATGTACCTACGCTGGCGTTTATGAATCTTATGAGCCAAGGATGTTTTATAGAACTGCTGGTTTTAAGCTCTGGAATTAAAAGAAAATATATCTGCTTATTGGTTGGGCATAACAGGTAAGGGCGCAGTGTGTTTCTGGGAGTCTATTTATACTCTTTTCCTTAAGGCCAGTTGGGAGATTTGAAAAAAACAACAACAACACCAAAACAAAACCCCAAACACTCATACATTTAGAAAAAGGAACTGCTAACTCAGTAATACTTGAAATAAAATAATAGTTTTGCATTATTTACTCCAGAAATGTGCACATGCAGTTTTGGTGAAATTATACATTAATGTCAAAGTTTCACATTACAATTAATCATTTCGTTGTCTCAAATAACCTTTAACAATTATTTCTTGCAGGTAAGCTCCAGGGGTGAAATCCACCTACCTTTGCTTCCGGTTCGGTAGCAATTTGAGCATGCACACGCTCATTTCGCTTGCACACACCACGCACAACGCGCCTGCAAAGGTAAGTGAACAATGGGGGGGGGGGAATCTGCTGTGCCACGTGATTTAGGTTAGCTAGAAAGCAGGAAATCCTGCTTCCTACCTAATATACATTGCAAGTCACAGCTGATTGTCGGAAAAAATGTAGCATTTTTTTTACTACAGGTAAACCAGTAGAATTTTTTTTAGTACAGGTTCAGGCAAATAGTTGGTATCTTTACTAGTGGTTCTGGCGAATTTTTACTACCGGTTCGGGCAAATCGATCCAAACCTGTAGCATTTCACCCCTGGTAAGATCTATTCCAACTTGAGGTTCCTTTGCTCCCTCTTGTGAAGCCAATACCTGAAATAAATAGTAGGTTTTAAGAAGAAAAGTGGCTTATCTCTCAAAGCAAATACCCCTGTTTATTGTGCTTAGTAATTGTGTGGCATTGAGATAATGGTTGTGAGCTGCATACGTACGTATATACATGCATGCATGCATGCATGCATACATACATACATACATACATACATACATACCAGTGGTGGGTTTCTATTTATTTTACTACCGGTTCACTTGTGTGCCTGCGTGTGCAGAAGTGTCCAGGTGGGTGGGCGGGGCCTCCTGTCGCCACTACTACCAGTTCACCCGATCCGGAGTGAACCAGCAGAAACCCACCTCTGATACATACATACATACATACATACATACATACATACATGTGTTAAGAGCAATAGTCACATGAAGCATGTTTAGATACAGAAACCCATCTGTATCCAACAGAATATTTTTCAGGGATTCTTGGTGCTCTCTGAGCTTGGTTGGAGTTTTTTTGCAGACATTTCATTACCCAACTAGGTAACATCATCAGGTTTAGTAAGGAGTACAGTTTGCTGTCAGTTTATATTCTAGTGTTAGCTTCTTTGGCCATTTCTTGATTGGGGTATTTTTTTACTTGATTGTTGGTCTGCTGCTAACCATGGAGTTGATCTATGCTGATCTGTGTGCTGATTGCTGGTGGGGAAGTGCTTTGGTCTTTTTGCTCCCTTTTTGCCTTGGGACTTTTCCACAGTCTGTAGATATTGTTTACGTCTATGTGTCTGTTGATGGCTAAATTGTCAGAGTGCCAGACTTTTGGAAATTCGCTAGAGATTTTGCACTATGTTTGGTCTGGGTTGGTCACAGTTTCCCAGTTCAAACTATCTCCATATGTTGTAAAATTAAAGAGTTGTCATCCTGTCTTCTGACTGCTAGTTGGTGTTCATGGATGTGAAGGACAGGAGAAGATTCTGCCAATCTTCTGCCTGTTTGTCCTACGTAGTAGCTGTTGCAGCCATTACACTGTATGTTGTATATTTTTGAACTGCCTCATTTTCATTTGAATTTGAAAGGTCTTTGGTGCTCGTTTTAATTTTTTTAGAAATCTACAATGAGAAAGTAATTAATTTTAAGTAATGTTTACTCTTTTTGCTTAAAGATTGCAATAGATGAGGGGATGAAACAGTGGTGGGATTCAATTTTTTTTTTACTACCGGTTCTGTGGGCATGGCTTGGTGGGGGTGGCAGGGGAAGGATACTGTAAAATCTCAATTTCCACCTCACTCCAGGGGAAAGTTACTGCACAATCTCTATTCTCTCCCCACTCCAGGGGAAGGATACTGCAAAATCTCCATTCTCTCCCCACTTCAGGGGAAGGATACTGTAAAATCTCCATTCTCTCCCCACTCCAGGGGAAGGATACTGTAAAATCTCCATTCTCTCCCCACTCCAGGGGAAGGTTACTGCAAAATCTCCATTCTCTCCCCACTCCAGGGGAAGGATACTGTAAAATCTCCACTTCCACCTCACTCCAGGGGAAGGTTACTGCAAAATCTCCATTCTCTCCCCACTTGAGGGGAAGGATACTGTAAAATCTCCATTCTCTCCCCTCTCCAGTGGAAGGTTATTGCAAAATCTCCATTCTCTCCCCACTCCAGGGGAAGGTTACTGCAAAATACAGTCGGGCTTCAGGCCTGGCTACAGCACGGAAACCGCTTTGGTCGCATTGATCGATGATCTCTGGAGAGCCAGGGATGGAGGTCATGCCTCCATCCTAGTACTCCTTGACCTCTCTGCGGCTTTCGATACCATCGACCATGGTATCCTTCTGCGACGACTGCGGGAGGTGGGGGTGGGAGGCACTGTCTTACGGTGGTTCTCCTCTTACCTCTCGGACAGGTCGCAGTCGGTGTTAGTCGGAGGGCAGAGATCGACCCCTAGGCCCCTAATGTATGGGGTGCCGCAGGGTTCGGTCCTGTCCCCTCTCCTCTTTAATATCTACATGAAACCGCTGGGTGAGATCATTCGATGGCACGGGATAAAATACCACCAGTATGCGGACAATACATAGCTGTATCTGTCCGCCCCGTGCCAACTCAATGAAGCGATGGACGTGATGAGCCAGGGCCTCGAGGCTGTTAGGGACTGGATGGGGGTTAACAAACTTGTACTCAATCCAGATAAGACCGAGTGGTTGCTGTGCTTCCCTCCTACTAATTGGCCAAGTGTTCCATCTCTCAGGCTGGGGGGTCAAATAGTACGCCCCTCAGATAGGGTCCGCAACTTGGGAGTCCTCCTGGACCCACAGCTGACTTTTGAACACCATTTGTCAGCTGTGACCAGGGGGGCATTTGCCCAGGTTCGCCTGGTGCACCAGTTGCGTCCCTACCTGAACCGGGAGGCTCTCGCAACAGTCACTCATGCCCTTGTGACCTCTAGGCTGGAGTACTGCAACGTGCTCTACATGGGGCTGCCCTTGAAGAGTATTCGGCGACTTCAGCTAGTCCAGAATGCAGCCGCGCGAGCGATCGTGGGTGCGCCTCGATTCACCCACGTAACACCTATCCTCCGCGAGCTGCACTGGCTGCCTGTTGATCTCCGGGTACGCTTCAAGGTGCTAGTCGTCACCTACAAAGCCCTTCATGGTATTGGATCTAGGGACTTGAGAGACCGCCTACTGCCAATTACCTCCACTAGACCAATAAGATCCCACAGACTAGGCCTCCTCCGAATTCCATCAGCCGGCCAGTGTCGACTGGCGACTACCCGGAGGAGGGCCTTCTCTGTGGCTGCTCCGACCCTCTGGAACGAACTCCCCGTGGAGATTCGTACCCTCACCACCCTCCAGGCCTTCCGCATAGCCCTTAAAACCTGGCTGTTCCGACAGGCCTGGGGCTAAAGACTTGCAGCCCCACTTCGAATGGTATGATTGTTGTGCTTTTAATTGTGTATGGTTTTTATGTTTTGAAACTTGTCTGTTTTTCCCCTCCCTTGAGTTGTGAGCCGCCCTGAGTCCCTTTCAGGGAAAAGGGCGGCATACAAATAAAGCAAAATGAAAATGAAATGAAATGAAATGAAAATCCCCATTCCCTCCTAAACAGCTGGGACTCAGGAGGCAGAGAATAGATGGAGGCAGGGGCAGTCAGAGGTGGTATTTATCGGTTCTCTGAACTACTCAAAATTTCCACTACTGGTTCTCCAGAACTGGTCAGAACCTGCTGAATACCACCTCTGGGATGGAAAGAGAACTCATCGAATTAGCAGATGACATCAAGCTGGGAAAATAGGCCACACACTAGAACATAGGTTCCAGTTTCCATGAACACTTAGGCTCCATTGAACAAAATTCAATTCAGTGGTAAGAAAAGTTAGGTGCTACACTTAGGCAAGAAAAACCAAATGCACAGGTACAGACTATCTGAAACTTGCTTCTGCAGCAGTAACTGCAAGAGGGCTCTTTGGAGTCCTAGTGGACAATCACTTAAATATGAGCCATCCTAGTGCTGCAACTGCCCAAAAAGCCATTGCAATCCTAGGCTGCATTAACAGAGGGATAGAATCAAGATCATGTGAAGTGTGGATATTATTTCATAATGCCCTTGTGAGAACACACTTGGAATACTGTCTCCAGTTTTGATCACCACAATACAAAAAAGATGTTGAGAAGAGATTCTAGAACAGGGACATCAAACTCAATTTTATTGAGGGGCACATCAGGGTTATGTTTCACCTTAGGGGGCCGGGATGGGCATGGCTGGGGTGGGCATGGCCAGCTTGGCGTCACTCAGGTCGGCGGCACCTGTGGTGGTCCCAAGTGTTCTGCCAGAAAAAAAGGGTTTTGGAGCTACGTTTTTTCGGCTACAACAGCCTCCTGCAACCCTCTGTCAGCAAAAACGGTGCTTGGGAGGACAGCAGGCTCCATTTTCGCTGACAGAGGCATCATGGGCTGGTCCTTTGCTTTTTCCAGGGCAGCCACATGGGCCACATCTAAGCACCCCACAGGCCAGATCTGGCCCCCGGGTCTTGAGTTTGACACGCCTGCTCTAGAAAGAGTTTGGAGAAGAGCAACAAAGATGATTAGGGCACTGGAAGCTAAACAGTACGATGAAGAGTAGTGGGCTAGTAGTGAAGAGAAGGACTGGGGTGACATGATAGAAATCTTCCAATATTTAGGGGGCTATCACAAAGAAGAAGGGATTCATCCAGTGGTGGGTTCCTACCAGTTTGGACAGGTTCAGAGGAACCGGTACTTGCTTGGCGGCCTGGGTCGCTGGAACCGGCAGCAACCCAGGCTTGCCATGCCCCTGAACCGCCATCTTGTTTTTTGCCTTCTGCGCATGCACAGAGCAATTTCTGTTGTACTGCACTTGTGCATGCAGTGCACATCAAACATTCCTGAGCGAACTGGCAGTAGCGGTTGCCAGAACCCAGTCCTGGGTTCATCTATTCTCCAAAGCACCTGAAGTCAGGACACAAAGCAATGGATGGAACTTAATCAAGGAGAGAGACAACTTAGAACAGTTATTTTGTGTACTGAAGATATTTACATATATATTAGCCACTTATTTGGGGACTTTCTTAATTTTCTATCGCTCCTCATGAACACAAATAACTCCTTAGCTGTACATGGCGGAAGGGGAAAAAAAGAGAACATCAGTAATTTTATGCAAGATTAGGTGACACGAGAAAAGGCTACGTAGCCAGTACTTTCAGGCAAATTGTAAATCTCAGCAACAAGAGAAGAATACCCTGAATTTGAGGGCCGAGTCAAATCCCAGACAAAATGTGAGCAGCATTAAATATAATGGAATAAATTTATTGACCATGACTATTGTTATTGTTAGAATATAAAGGTGAAGTATAAGTGAATTTTATTTTAGTCTTGAGTGTCAACACAGATCTTGGTAAGAGGGAATGTGCATTAATAGCAATAAATTGGTACCGGCTGGAAGGTAAACAGGTTTGCAGAATGGATTTGAGGTTTGTTTTTAATAGTAATGAAATGTAAATTGGGATATGGTGCAGAAAAGTATGCCAAGGAATGGGTTTTATTTCAGCTCATTAGTATGATGAACATGCCTTGTTTATGTGAATAAAACTCTTATGAATGTTAATCCAAATGGGTACTTAATCAGCTTAATATGTCCGTAATTATTATTTGGCAAGAGCAGGGCTAGCTTCGTCCTATAAAACATGTCCTTTTGTTTAGGTATAGATGTTTGAACCCCATCAGATAGTTTCTTAGATTAGTATTTTGAGTTCAATTAAAAAAAATCATAGGCAGTATTGTGGCCCACCAGCAGCCAGCAGAGCTGGCTGCAGATTTGAACAGTGAGGAGGTTGGGGAGGAAGATGGGCCAGTCCTGGAGTCTGGGGAAGGCTCTGATGAGGGCTCTGTGTTGGAGGTAGAGATGGCGCCAGGGCCATCTGACACTTATCAGCTGCCTTCGGAGTCGGAGATCAGTGAGGCAGAAGAACAGCTGGAGCCTGTTCCCAGTGTGTGCATGCACAGAGTTGCCAGACAAAGGGAACAGCTAAGGAACAAGGGTCAACTTGGTCGTAAGGCCACAGGTGGATGATGAATGACCCCTCCCAGAGGAAATAAAAGAGGAGCAAAAGGGGAGTGGAGTTTGCAGGAGACAATTAGTTTGCTTAATTGGTTCGTGATTCTCCTTGCCAAGTTTTGGTGATATTGGCCTGTCAGGTATTTTCAAGCCAGATACAGTCTATGACTGTAAATCCTCCCTCGAAAGACTTTGCTGGATGTGAATCAGCAGAATTCACAGTAAATTAATAAAAAGGGGTTTTGTTGGGACAAGGTGTTTGCTTCATGCTCTTGGGAAGCCTCGGTCAGAACAGGTAGTCCTTGACTTACGACCACAACTGAGACCATAATTTATGTTGCTAGGTGAGACAGTTGTTAAGTGAATTATGCCCCATTTTACGACCTTTCTGGCCACTGTTGTTAAGTGAGTCGCTGCAGTTGTGAAGTTAGTAACATGGTTGTTAAATGCTTCCCCATTGACTTTGCTGGTCTTTGCTAGTCTCAAACAGTGACCATATGACCCCAGGACATATGCAATCGTCATAAATCTGAACCAGTTGCCAAGCATCTGAATTTTGATTGTGTGACCCTGTGGGGATGCTGCAGCAGTCATAAGTGTGAAAAATAGTTGTAAATCACTTCTTTCAATGCCATGGTAATCTCAAATGGTAATTAAATGAACTGTTGTAAGTCGAGGTATTTATTTATTTATAGCTCTTACACTGTGAATCACTACGATTATTCAGTTTAGCACTGTGGATGATGTGGTATGATCAATTGAAGTTCCTCAGGTGAAGTTCCAGGTTTGGAGTCAGGAATTGTCCTCTTTCTCATGGTGGCCCATGGAGGACCTCCTCTCAGTTTGGAGCAGAGAGAAGTTTAGAAAAAGTTCCCGAGACGAGTCTCTTACAAGGCAAATCAATTCCACTCCTCGTCTCAGATTCCGAAGAGCCCAGCTGGATCAGCTCCTAAGCCCATTCGGTCTGACATTCTAAACCTTGGAAGGCAGGAGGCTTCAGGGTCAGACAGTGCCCAGGTGGGTCCAGGGAGATAATGTAGATGACCAAGGCTCAGGCATCTGTGATGGTCCTGTTTTATCCTTCCTTCCTTCCTTCCTTCCTTCCTTCCTTCCTTCCTTCCTTCCTTCCTTCCTTCCTTCCTTCCTCCTTCCTTCCTTTGCTTTACTTCCTCCCTACCTCCTTCCTTCCTCCCTCCCTCCCTCCCTCTTTCTTTCTTTCTTTCCAATCTCTCCCTCCCTCCCTTCCACCCATCCTTCCTTCCCCTGCTTTACTCCCTCCCACCTTCCTTCCTTCCTTCCTTCCTTCCTTCCTTCCTTCCTTCCTTTCTTCCCAATCTCTCCCTTCCTCCCTCCCTTCCACCCATCCTTTCTTCCCCTGCTTTACTCCCACCCTCCTTTCTTTCTTTTTTCTTTTTTTCTTTTTCTTTCTTTCTTTCTTTCTTTCTTTCTTTCTTTCTTTCTTTCTTTCTTTCTTTCTTTCTTCCCAATCTCTCTCTTCCTCTCTCACTCCTCCCTTCCTCTGCTTTACTCCCTTCCTCTTTACTCTCTCTCCCCCTCTTTTTTCTTTCTTTCTTTCTTTCTTCCCAATCTTTCTCTCCTTTCCTTCCTTTCTTCCTCCCTCCCTCCTTCCCATCCATCCTTCCTTCCTCCCTCCCTCCCTCCCTTCTTTCCTCCCTTCCTTCTTTCCTTTCTCATGAAAAAATCTACTTTCTGCAATGTTTAAATGTCTCTGCAGAAGTTGCTGGGGTTTTGCTTCATTCTTATTTAGTGGCCCACAGTGAGCACTGATTGACTGAGATTCTCTTGTACGTATTGGCCAGGAAGGGCACATTTTGATTGGTCCCTGCTTTGCAAGACAGCTCACTTAAATAGGACCACTCCATTTAAAACACAAAATTGGGAGATTCGGGTGGGAGAAAGCCTGTAGAGACATCCTAATTTGCTTGGATCCAGATAATCCTTTCTTCAACAAACTCTGATGGATGCAAAGCCTGTATGGAAAGCAACTTAGCTACAAATATAGTAAGTGGAGAAGAAACAATATAATCAGGAACATGTAGAGCTTTAATTCATGTTTTTTTTTAAAAAAAACACCATGGTGATTTAAGTGCATAAGTTGTCTGTCCTGCTTCCTCAGCCCTTATTCACAGGTGTTCATCTCGCACCAAATTCACCATCCAATCACACTCAGGGAATATTTTTGGTCTGCCTTTATAGAAAATAAATGGAAAACAATGAAAAACCCATCAGAAAATATTCTCTTTACTGTATCGGTTTTTATTGTGCCCTTAGCATGCTTTGTTCAAGAGTAATTAACTAATGCTGCCTTCATTTATAATGCTAAGAAAAATGCTCTGAATTACTGAGATTTGCCCCTTTTTTCTTTTCTTTTTTTCTTTTTCTTTCTTTCTCCTTGAAGGCCCCAAACTATTCTTACTTCTTGTTCTGAAGATAAATTAGTGTCTTCTAAATAATGCAGTGAACCCTAATTCTCTTTGATTAGTATCGAGTTAGATGATAGCGACCCATTGAAATTGGTCATCAGCATAAATAATGAGTGAATGAACTGATAAAATGCAAAGTCGCCAGCCATCATAAATCAAATGAAATCCACTTTCTCTGGAAGTCACTGAAATTAGAAGTCCATGCTCCTATTAATTATTTTGCCTTCTGAAGACGACAGTGTTATAAATCAGCCTTGAGAGGCACTTCAGCTGCACAGCTCAAGGAGTAAGCAGGCCTGCAAACCATTTTGTATACTCATCTAATTGTTTCTTAAGTAAACCACCTTTTTATGGTCGGGCCATAGAACAGCCAAGAGTACAGAGTCCAATTGGGTAGCTTAATAAAAACTGGGATGAACGACAACATGGATTTTGGTTGGTTAGGGTACCTCCCCTTTGATTGAAGGTTAATTCTCTCTTCTTTCTTATAATGTTGGGAAGGGGTAATATGGTGGGCAGTAGAGGTGGGAAAATCATGTGTGCATAAGAGGAAGGAAGGATTGGGTGGAAGGAAGGAAGGAAGGAAGGAAGGAAGGAAGGAAGGAAAGATGGAAGGAGTTGGGTGGATGAGAGAAAGGAAAGAACAGAGGAAGGAAGGAGTTGGGTATGTATGAGGGAGGAAGGAGTTGGGTTGGTAAGAGGAAGGAAGGAAGCAAGGAAGGAAAGAGGGAAGGAATTGTGTAGATAAGAGGGAGGGAGGGAGGGAGGAAGGAGTTGTGTATGTATGGGGGGGAAGGAAGGAAGGAGTTGGGTTGGTAAGAGGAAGGAAAGAAGCAAAGAAGGAAGGAAGGAGTTGTGTAGATAAGAGGGAGGAAGAGAGGGAGGAAGGGAGGAAGGGAGGAAGGAAGGAAGGAGTTGGGTGGATAAAAAGGAAAGGAATGGGTGAAAAGGAAGTAAGGAAGGAAAGCTAAACCTTTTTATATAACACTGTTCTTAAAGAAATTGTTTTTTTAAACTGTATAAACATCTGTCCATTTCCCCCTCAGCTGGTTAAAACCTTAAACAGTAGAAGCATTTGTAGGAATTTATGTAATTTATTTATCTATCCAATGTGTCGCCCATTTCAACCCCTGACTCTGAGGGGCAAACAGAATTAAAATTGAATAAACATAGTAAAGAACACGATAAAAATTAAAAAGACAGATGGCTGTGAAACAACAATCCAAATCAGGAATAAAATGTTACGTTGTACATGTTAAAAGAGGAGAAGGAGATACAAGCTGCAAATCAGAGGAACAAAGGTCTTCCTCAGGCATAAGGATTACAGTTTGTGAGTGCTTGTCACTTTCAAGAAGACAACAGGGTCTTTAGAGGTGTTTTTTCATAGCTCAACTAGTCTTTCCTCTTGGCAAAAATAATCTTGAGCTGGCTAGTTTAGTTTAGTTTAGTTTAGTTTAGTTTAGTTTAGTTTAGTTTAGCTTAGCTTAGCTTAGCTTAGCTTAGCTTAGCTTAGCTTAGCTTAGTTTAGCTTGCTTTCTTTACTTTACTTTATTGTAATTGCATCTCGTACAATGACATTAAATGCCATCTTCAGTGTACATTATAACTATAAAAATAAAACACAAACATCCTTCACATGCTATACAATTGAATTGAAAACCCCTGATATTGCATTAATATTACACTATGCAGTAGAATTCAACATAGTTACTGCCCTGGGATAGAAGCTGTTTTTCAGCCTACTTGTCCTTGTTTTTATTATCCTGTACCGTCTGCCAGATGGTAATAGTTCAAAAAAAGGGGTGCCCAGGATGAGATGGAGCTTTAAGAACGTTTTGAACTTTCTTAAGGCAGCGGGAGCTATAAAGCTCTTCCAAAGAGAGGGGAGGGCAACCAATGATCCTCTGGGCAATTCTGGAGTGCTGTCCTATCTGCTACTGTGCAATTTGCAAACCATACACAGGTGCAGTTCTATTCTATTCCATTCTATTCCATTCCACTCCACTCTTCTACTTACGATGAGAACATAAGTAGAAGAGAAGAAAAGTTATATTGAAAGTCCACGTAATTATAATTAAAACTTATCTGGGGTACAGCCATAACCTCAAAACTGGATGTCCAATAAGCCTCTGGCATTGCTTCATGTAGATCTTCTAGGGAACCACACAACACACAATCTTGGCTGATACCTGGTTAATAGTATGAGTATCCCTCTCTGTGGTGTCTCTTTTCCCTGCCATTCAGTAGTTACCACTATGATGGATGTTTTTTTATCAGCCTCAGAAAGCAGCATAAATGCCGTTTTGTTGGAATCTCCGATCATCAGTTTCAGCGCAGAAATGAATTACACTGCTCCATAGTTAAACAACAATCTTCAGAGGATCTACCATCTTTCAACTAACTAATTACTTTAGCATAAATGATCAAATAGCAAGTCATGTATTTCAGGCTGGAGGTAGAAAACAGGTTATTAGGTTTACAATGTAAGTTCCTTCCAAATAGCGCATCTATGCTTTCTTAGGCCAGTGGTGAACGATCTGTGTGACTCGTATCATTTTATCTTGGCTCCCCCCAATGATAGAATCAAGAGTGGGATTCAGTGGGGTTCAGGTGAACCGGTAATTCCAACAATCAGCTAAGAGTGAACCGATTCACTCCAACAATCAGATTGGCTGACCCACCCACCTTTCCTCATTACTTACCTATATCCTCTCGGCTGATTAGCATGACAGAGCATACATATTGCTGCTCCTCAGCTGTGTTACTCCCCAAGAAGAAACATGGAAGGTAAGTTTTGGGAAAACTCTGCACGCGATCACTGAACTGCTTGTTAAACTGGCAGGATCCCACCACTGGATATAATAGATCCCAACGTTGAAAGGGGTCTTCTGATCTTTCAGAAAGTTTTTACACCGCATATATACAGTTCAGTAGGAGAGAGCAGGAGAGAATTTGGAAAGGAAGCCATTCCCCCACTTCTAAATATTCTTGACAAATTGAAGATTGGGTTGAAAAGATGCCCTGACTTGCTTCCCTAGTACACAGCCCAGCTGTGCCTATCAACTATATAAATGATTTAGGGCACTCTTTCCCAATTCAGGGTGTGGGGTGGGGATAGGCTATTTTGATGGAAGGACCCCTCTTCATTTTGATTTCAGACGAATCTTCTTCTCAAATTCCCAGCAATAATCAAAGGGGCCTCTTTGTTCCCCAAACCTTTCCACTTCACGGATAAAGAAGTCAGGATTGAAAGGAAGGAGGGAGGGAGGGGAGGAGAGAAATAAATAAATAAATAAATAAATAAATGAAAGAAAGAAAGAAAGAAAAAGAAGGAAAGGAAGAAAGAGAAAAAGTAAGGAAGGAAGAAAGAAGAAAGACAACTAGAAAGAGGAAGGAGCTAGAGAGGAGGGATAGGAGGAGAGAAATAAAGAAAAAGAAAGAAGAAAAGGAAAAAGAGAAAAAGGAAGGAAGGAAGAAAAAGGAAAGAAAGAAAGAAGAAAGACAACTATAAGGAGGAAGGAAGGAGCTAGGGAGGAGGGAGGGAGGGGAGGAGAAAAAGAAAGAAAGAAAAAGAAAGAAAAAGAAAGTAAAGAAAGAAAAAGGAAGGTAGAAAGAAAGAAAGAAGAAAGAAAGAAGAAAAACAGAAAAAGGAAGGAAGGAGCTAGAGAGGAGGAAGGAAGAGAAGGAGGAAGAAAGAAAGAAAAAGAAAGAACAAAAGAAGGAAAGAAAGGAGAGAGAAAGAGAGAGAGAGACCACACAAATTCAACCAAATAAGTGGGAGAAGTAGGGTTTGATCTTCAACAAGGACAATGAAAATCAACCTGCTCTAATCAAATCTTGGGATTTGTTCTTCCTTCTTGGGGTTTATGATTATCCATGCAATTTGACACAACAGAAAAGAGAAGAAAAAAGGGTGAGGAGAGGGATTGATTTTCGTGTTTCTGAAGTCCACTTTATGGCACCGTGGGTGTTCACTGCAGTATTGATTATGTAATAGATGAGAGAACAACCTAGCCAGAGGAGGAGGAAGAAACCATGCAAATCAAGATGTTGGGGGTCTAGCTTCGTAAACAATGGAAGACGTGGGGAAGGGTTGAAGTCCTGAGGATCCCATTTCTTATTTTTCTTCTGGAATATTGGTCACAACAAGGGATGACTCTATTGCAATATTAGACTGAAATGTTTAAAATTCGATCAGATTGCATGGTAGCCTTAAAGATGAATTTGGATGATGGAATTCCAGCCCACGTAGGGTTTTTTGTAAGTTAAGAGAATTCTCTTAAGCAATTCCAGTTCTGACAGCTGTCCTAATCCTAGTACTGCCTGGATTGCAATAATCAAAACATCAAACCCACACTCACATTGTTATTATTAGCAATATAATTAGTTAGCAAGGCTCAACAGAGTCTTCATTTTCTTAGTGTCCTGTAGAACAATGGCTGATGACTCCTTTCTATCGGTCCAGGATAGAAAGTGTCCTCACATACTGTGTATGGTATGTTGGTTTAACAACTGCGGGCAGGAAGGTACCACAGAGAGTGATTAATTTGGCACAAGAAACCATTGTTTCGAACACCACTAGGTGACATTACCGAGTCTCGCTGGTTTAGCAGAGTAAGGAAGATACTTAGGGATGATTCACACCTGGTCAGTGTCTCTTTTCACTTTTACCATTGGGCAGAAGACACCAAAGTATAGCCAGCTGGACAAACAGGTTTAAAAACAGATTCTACCTATGGGTTAGGGGACGTGTGTCAGGCCTGCAGTTTTCTTTTGGATCTTTGGCCTGTCACACTTTCTATTATTCTACTATGCCTTTTTCTATTATGGGAAAATGGGAAGGGGGATTGCACGGAGTTATATGCTATGTAGCCATAACAATCTTTCTAGAAAGCCAAGGTCATCCTTTGTCTCTGTACCTCTGCACCTGGCCAGAACTGGGTTGGTGGAACTGCCAGCATGGCAGTGGGAGATTATACCATGTGATAGACCCTGACATCACGGTGGCTCAGTGGCTAGGACACTGAGCTTGTTGATCAGAAAGATCGGCAGTTCGGCGGTTCGAATTTCTAGCGCCGCATAATGGAGTGAGCTCCCATTATTTGTCCCAGCTTCTGCCAACCTAGCAATTCAAAAGCACATAAAAATGCAAGTAGAAAAATATGGACCATTTTGGTGGGAAAGTAACAGCGTTCCTTGCGCTTTTGGCATTCAGTCATGCCGGCCACATGACCACAGAGATGTCTTTGGACAGTGCTGGCTCTTTGGCTTTGAAATGAGCACCGCCCCCTAGAGTCGGGAATGACTAGCACATATGTGCAAGGGGAACCTTTACCTTTACCCATGGGCTGTCAGACCCCTAAGCACAATATACCACAAATGAATTAATATGACGAATTTCATTGGTGCCAGTTAGTGTGTAATATGTAAATACCATATCTGTCCGCCTGTCCACCCATCCCTCCATCTGTCTGTCTGTCTGTCTATTCCATCCATCATATCATCCATCCATCCTGGTGTCCTAGTGCAAGTCACATTCTTTTCTCCGGCAACAAATAATTATAAATATCATTCATTTGGGGCAGGCTACTAAATTTTATCCAAATGCTTTTGTTGACTGGGGGTGGGGAATTAATACCTTTGGGATGGGGAAAAGGGACCCTTTATTCATTTTGATTGGAACACTTTCCAAGGAAATTTGGATTCCTCCCTTGTTTTAAACAAACTTTTCACTCATTTATGTCTCCCAACACTACCACCACCAAAGTTGCAGCAATCAGCCTCTGCAATTCGTTTTCAGAGAGCCTTCTGAGCCACCCAGAGTCCCTAGGGAGTGGGCGGCATACAAATCTTATTAAAGTTGCAAAGTTGCAAGTTCTTCATTGTGTAATGTGTATAATATAAAGTGTGTGTGTCTGTGTGGGTGTAGGTATACAATTTCAATGGGGCACATGATGCAAGCAAATTGAGATAGAAAGTCGTTTGCACAAACTGAACGTCAGAGGTTAGTATATTTTGTTTTATTTTTTCTCTCTCTTTAAATCTTGCATATGCATGTAAGTGTGTATGTATGCTGTGTACAAAGACAGCTCTGTCCTGCGGTATTGATTTATTAGATTCTCTGGCATTTTAGTAGTGGTCGTTATGTTATATTTATGGGATGAATGTTGGATTCCCTCATTATGTTATCCTCATTTATTTTACATACTTTTATGACTGGCTGCGTTCAGCTTTACATTTAAAGCTTTATTGCAGCTGTCAGAATGGAAGGTGGGGGGAAGAATGTGCTTATGGGTGGGAAATTTACATGTTCACTATTGCAATCATGATTTATTTAATCTTTACATATAAATATAGGCTGGGATTATTATTTTTCACAAATCAAGTATATGTTTATATATTGAAGTCTGAAATCTTACCTTATTTGGGGAGCGGGGGGGGAGTGTTGTCAGGCACCAAAGACTAGGGTCACATGAGAAGTTTCAATTAATCTGATTTATTATTAATCATGCCCATGCCCATGATCCTACTCAACTAATGTTTAGCACTATTTTGGCACATGAAAAGTGTCAGTGGAATTCAGGATGGGTTGGACTTAGTCCATTTGTGGCGACGTAGCAACTCTAAACTAATTCCTCTTTTGACTCTGCCCCCATTTTCTGCCACTCCTCCAGTGGTGAAATTAAAAAAAATTCCCTATCAGTTCTGTGGGCATGGCTTGGCCATGTGACTTAGTGGGCGTGGCTTGGTGGTCATGTGACTGGGTGGGCATATCTGCACAACTGACTCACCCACAATGCAAAACAGCTGGACTTCACACAAAATGGCCCCTGCAGGAACCTCATTGCACAACTTTTTAAAAACTTTTTTAAAGCAATTTACTTCCAGTTCGCCAAATAGGTATTAAAAGAATGCTTAAAAAAAGTTCCAACGATCATGCGGCACAACTGATTGCCACACAGCTGATTGTCGGAACTTTTTTAAAAACTTTTTTTTTAGCATTTTTTTATTATCAGTTTGGGCAACAATAGTAAAAAAATGCTTTAAAAAACCTAAAAAAACGTTCCCAGGATCGCATGCCACAGATGATTCTCTGAACTTTTTAAAAACTTTTAAAACCATTTTTTTACTACCGGATCAGGTGAACCACCCCAAACGGGTAGCATTTCACCCCTGCGCTCCTCTTCCTACATTTTCTTTAGCAAATATCTTATGTTTTTTTTAAAAAGATGGATCTCCTTACAATGCTTAATTTTGTCATCTTAATTGGAAGTAACCCCTGATTGGAGTTGAAATAGGTTAGTGTAGAGAAGATTTCTATGTATGTAGTCTATCTGTGATGTACAAGATGGAAGGCAGACTGATTAATTCTCCAATGTAGGAATGAGTGTTTCCACTTTATTTGGGCCAAATGTCATCGCTCTAGTTTTGCAAGTTCATTTGTCAGCTTCAAAAGGTGAATATTTTCAGATGGTTACTGGTAAAATGAATGAATGAATTAAAAAATAAATAAATAGAAACATTTCAGAGGATGAGGGTTTAGAGATCAACTATCTTTCAGGGCTTTGTCTTAGATCCAGCACTATTCAACTTCTTTGTAAATATCCTACAAGATTGAGTGGAAGATGCTTATCAGAAATGTAGTTGAGAGCAGCCTAAACTTTTAGATTAAAACAAAAATGTTATTAAAAATTGACAGATTTGAATATTGGGCCAAATTCAGTGGAGTATTATATAACTATGACAAGTATAAATGTCAAGTGCAGGAAATCAGAAGTCCAGGCAGTTCAAATAAATATATAGATTTATTGAATGGTAAAGCTCCTACAAGAATCTGAACTACTAACGGTCAAAACAAATTGGCGGTAGATAAGAGTCAATGGAATTCAAGGTGGACCGGACTTAGATTTCTTGTGGGTGTGAAGGGATTTAAGACTGGTGACACATTTAATTTCTCCCTCGGGCTCAGCCTGGTCATCTCCTATAGGAAATTACAGTGTCTATGTAGAAAAATTCAAATTCTTAGGTTCTGCATTAGGAAATACTGGCTTGGTGTGGCTAAATCTGGCAAGATTCTGTCTACAGGCGAGCCACAATAAAGAAACTACTCTGAAGTAACTCCTTGTGTCATTCTTGGCTCCTTGTTTCTCACATTAATTGACATGAAGGATCTAGAGCAGTTTGAGAAGCTATCCATCAGTATGATAATTTTATATTTTATATCTTTTTATACTTTCAAACTTTAGCGAGTTGTTTCAGTTCCAAGCAAAAATTAATCTCCTCTAAAACATTTTGCTTTTCAGTATAATAGTTACTAGGCAATGCATGGCGCATTGAGTCATCCTTTCAGGAATACCTCTTTACCTAAATAGAGAAACTGATGGGAAAAAACACAGTGGCAGTGGGAATAACTTCTGATTTCCTGCTGGCTTCCCTATTGACTTTGCTTAGGATAAGCCGACAGGGAGCATCGGAAGACACCATCATGTAACCACGACTAACACTAACAATGCTGCAGAGGCCGCCAGTTTGCAACACAACTAGTGTGAAGAACCTTGAAATTTCAACTGCATGGGAATGATGGGTCCTGAATTTTGTAGGCATTCTTTAAATGAGCACATCTGAAGTACTTCAATTTGCGTTATGATGCACCATTTGGGCTAATCGAAGGTTACAAACAGAAAAAAAAAAGATGGGAGAATTTCTAGTAGTATAGTGGAAGAGTGTCAAACTCAAGTCCCAGAGCCAGATCTGGTCTGTGGAGTCAGGAGTGGTATTCAGCCAGTTCGGACCAGTTTGGGTGAACTGTATGCTGATTTTACATCTGGTTTGCCGAACTGGCAGTTACAAGAACTGACTGGCCCAGCCCACCCTTCCCCTCCCTTCCCAGGAGTCTCCACACACCTCATTTTGGATGCCAGGTAAGTGCAGGGCCCATGCAGAGGCTCTGGGAGGGTGAAAATGGGCCTGTTTTTGCCCTCTCAGAGGCTCGAGGGAAGCCTGGGAAGGGCAAAAAAATGGCCTCCAAGAAGTCCGGAAACAGAAGTCCATTTCTATGGCAGAGGATTGCAGGAGGCCGTCACAGCCTAAAACAGAACTTGGGAGCCTGTTTTCACTGGCAGAGAGCTTGGGCTGTCACAGGCAACCTTGATTCTAGTGATGTCAAGCTGGCCACGCCCACCCTGGCCATGGCCACCCCAGCCCTCTGAGGTCAAACACAACCCTGATGTGGCCCTCAATGAAATCGAGTTTGACACCCCCGGTATAGATGATACAGTCGAGAGGTGAAAATGGCTCTTTTCAGAGATTTTCAAATTGAAAGGTAGCATATTTTTCTCCATATTTGTTGCTTAATGTGACTCTGCTTTGAAGGGTCTTCTCTTTGAAATTGATTCCATTTAGCTTGATTTGAAAATGCCTACGTTAATGAATAAATTCTTCTAGATAGGGGTACAGGCACCTGCTAATCAATGTTCAGCGCGGAATATTAAACTGAACAGCCTCGTGAGGTATGTCTGGTATTCTTTCACTTACCAGAACTAGCTTGCTTCACAGCGATGCACATCTCATTTGGAAATATCCGATTCATTCATCCCTCACCAAAATTGGGCGAAGGGTGAACCTAGATTGGTTTATGGAAAGAGGTTCCACAGCCTCCATTTTTTAAAAGGCGGATGTGCAATTTGAGTTTGAAAAATTTGGTGGTTGACCTTGAGCTGAATATAAAGTAGAAGGCTACCAAGACCTAGAGGTGTGTGTGTGTCTATGTGTGAAAGAGTGAAAGCATACTGGTTGCATTACAGCAGAGTTGCTAATCATAGGTTCATATATACGTTTTGTGAGCTTAAAATTCTCAAAATATGTTTCTTTATATTGTTGGGGAAAGGATTGGTTGATAAATCAGTGAACAAAAGTAGATTTAGTCCTTTCCTTCCTTCCTTCCTTCCTTCCTTCCTTCCTTCCTTCCTTCCTTCCTTCCTTCCTTCCTTCCTTCCTTCCTTCCTTTCGCTTTAGACTTATGAAAAATGCTATTGTAAAGTAGGCAATAACAGAAAAACAATCTAATCTAGTGAATTTTGTGAGAGCAAATTTGTTTAAGAGAGGTGTAAGGGAATGCTACAAAAATTACAAAATTACAAAAATTACAAAAGAAATTATAATAGAATAGAATAGAATTAAATTCTTTATTAGCCGTCAGGGGTTGGTTCATAAAGAAAAATAAAATAGAATAGGTTCATCAAGAATCAAAAAATACAACACTTTGATTGATAGTCTCAATCAAATCATACTAGGAAACAAAACAGTATAAATTGTAAAGATACAATAATTATGTAAATAATCATTAATAAATTATATAAATAAATAATACATTATGTAAATGATTATGTAGATAAATTAAAGGATGATTAGATAGATGGATGGATGGATGGATGGATGGTGGGTGGGTGGATGGATGGGTGGATCTTTTTAGTTCTACGTAATGGATGTTTCAGCACTAGTGCTTTCTTGATGCGTAACAAATCTGCTTGTATTTCTTAATTAATTGGGGAAAAAAATAATTGCTTTGAAGCATATTTACATAAGAGTACAGTATATCCCAATTCTCTTTGATCTCTGCTCTTAAATGAAAGTGCGCACTTCTTCTGCTGCAGAGGAGGCATCCTAAGGTAGCGTGGACACAATTCGAGTACCTTTCTTTTGCTTTCCAGGCCATCCTCTTAACAATAACACACAAGTATTTTAAGTGCTGCATATAAGATTCATTTATAAATATATGTTTCACTCTTTGTAGATGCTGACTGACCTTCTGAAGCATTTTTATTCCGAGGAAAACCATGACACATGTTTTTGTTTTTAATTAGGTGTGGAAAAAAATTAAGTGTGACAAGTGGCGTCTGAAATAATAGGCTTTCTGTCAGAGTCATTGGATTTATCTTGTCACATACTTTTTGCCTCTATAAATGGAGATATTTCATTTTTTTTCTACTAGGCAAAACAGCCTTGAGTTGAGAGGAAATGACATTTTGGTATGTGTGTGTTCTTGTGTTTCTAAATTAAATAAATTAAACATGTTATGGTAACTTTCCCATTATAAGACCACATCTCAGATTCTCTCCATAGTGACTGAATGGAAATAAGGACAGACAAAAGACTTCTTCACACCATGCATAATGAACATGGATTCTACTGCTAATTTCCATGAGACGTAAATATCAGATCCTGAAAAGGTTTTCAGAGAAAGACAAGGGAAATCTTAGTCGTTGTCGTCTTCTTCTTCTTCTTCTTCTTCTTCTTCTTCTTCTTCTTCTTCTTCTTCTTCTTCTTCTCCTCCTCCTCCTCCTCCTCCTCCTCCTCCTCCTCCTCCTCCTCCCCCCCCTCCTCCTCCTCCTCCTCCTCCTCCTCCTTGACACACAAGACATCTGTCTTGGAGACAAGGCAGCTGATGTGAGTATGGTACCCAGGACAGGCATACAGCTTATTGAAGTGTTAGGGAACATCCTTCTGCAACTCAACCTATATTTGACTTGCCCTGTGATTGATCAATGCCACCATGCAACTCAAGTCATAATGACTGATCATATTGATACTCTGCTTTGCTGCTCCTGGTCGTCGCCGTCGTCATCCTCCTCCTCCTCCTCCTCCTCCTCCTCCTCCTCCTCCTCCTCCTCCTCCTCCCTCCTCCTCCTCCTCCTCCTCCTCCTCCTCCTCCTCCTCCTCCTCTCCCTTCTTCCTCCAGCTTTGACAAATAATCCTGAAATGTATAGTAGCCTTTAAATACAGTGTGTGTGTGTGGGGGGGGGGGCATTAACGGAACAAAGAAAATATATATCCAGTCTAATTCTGTTGACACACACCACACAGTGCAATTCAGATGAAAGGATTTCTAGTTCACTTCTAAGCACTTTAAGAAAGCATCTCCTTTCCAAGGCTAAAGTGGTTGCTTTGAAGGCTGCCCTCACTGGCTGGGCTTGTTGAGTAGTTCTGGGCTGCGTGGAGGTGCAGATAGATGGGTCCCTCTTCAAAGCAGTTAGGGAAGATTGATTCAATTTATATGCCTGCCCATCTCAAATTTATGATTCTAGGTAGCTAGCAACGCTTCTGAAACTTCATGAAGCATATAACAAGTTTTTAAAGAAAAACCTTTGAATGGATCCACTCACTTGTACATAAACATTGTTTATAATTTTGCCTTTATGTTAAGTATTTGACTGCATGTCCAAGGTTCTGGTTTTAAGGAATGAAGTCAGGTTTCACAGCACTGATCAATTACTGTATTTTTCGGAGTATAAGACACACATTTTTCCCTCAAAAAAGAGGCTGAAAATCTGGGTGCGTCTTATACACTGAATACAGCATTTTTTAGCTCCCGAAACCCTGCCCCCTTCCCAAAAATGGCAGTGCAGAACCTGTAAAAGGCGAGGGCAGAAATGAATGAAAAATGGGCCATTTTTTTTGCTCCATTTTGTCCCGCCCAGCCCCCAGGAGCACTCTTTAAGCCTCCTAAAAGCTATGCATGCATTTTTTTTGACAAAAAATGGGGCCGTTTTCACAAAAAACGGGCCATTTTTTGCTCATTTGGGGGGCCACCCCCCCCAGGAGCACTCTACAAGCCTTCTAAAGGCTATTCATGCCTTTAAAAAAAACACGGGCCATTTTCATGAAAAACAGGCCGTTTTTGGGAGGTTTGCAGAGTGCAAAACCTTTTTTTAAAAATTTGCCTCTACAAAACCTTGGTGCGTCCTATACTCCGGTGCGTCTTATACTCTGAAAAATACGCTATTATTTTTAAAGGAAACCCATTGCCTTATTGGTGACAATCCTTTTCAGCACTGAGTGCCCAGAATGGAACACGCACGCATGTGCATACTGGAACCCCAGAACCCCGAAGACCAGCTGGTCTTTGTGCATGCTGGAGCCCTGAAAACCCAAAGACCAGCTGGTCAGTGCACATGCACACATTGGCCACCTGGTCCTTGAGTTTCCTGTCCACTCATGCATCCCCACCAGCTGGTCTTCGCACGCTTCAAACGCCGGAAATCCATAGACCAGGTGGCCAGTGCATGCATGTGCACAAGCCAGCTGGTTTTTGGGTTTCTGGACTCCAGCATGTGTGAAGACCAGCTGGCCGGTGCACATCCACATGCCAGAAACCAGAAGAGCAGCTGATGATGGCGCACGTGCCCACAGAGAGGGCTCTGCGTACCACCTCTGGCACACTTGCCATGTGTTTGCCATCCTGGCCTTATTGTGATTTATCACCAATAGAACAACAGTCCCCTAAATTTGATAGCAGGAATAACAACTGCAACAGCAACAATGGTTTGAAACAGGGAAAAAAAGAGCTTGTGGACTCAAGTAGGTTAATGATACGTGCAACTGGGGCAATCCCTTATCCGAAGTGACGCTGGTTTGTGGGGTAAGGGTGTTGTGAGCTCTGAATTTAACTATTAAGCAGTGCTTAACATTAATTCTGTGTGCCGTTTCCAGGGGAGAACGGGAGGGCAGAGATGTCAATAAATCTAGCCTGGTTTGAAGCAAATGTCACTAAATCTTAGTTCTGCTACTGTTCCCTGCTAGTGTCAAGAGCTGCTCAGCAAGACGGATTTGAGGAAGGATGAGAAACGTAGGATATTAAACCGCAGCACTGATAAGTTTTAGTTAAGAGGCAGGAGACGTGTCCTTGCGGTGACATTCAGCGGCTGATATTTGTTTCCCTTTAAATAATACGGCCGTACATCTGGGAGAATGATGGCTTGGTGTTGGGTGACATTGCCTCCTCACCAAGGTTACTGGCTGCAGGACAAGCCATATTCTCCTTTCTCTTTCGCCTCTCACACCCTGTCAATAAATATCCACTTGTCGGGGAAAGCAAGATACAGATTTTACAGCTGACACCCGAGCGTCTTCATTTCCAGAAGCAATGAGTTTCAACACATGTGAATGTGAAGTGTGTTTGGGGGTGGGTGGGTGGGGGGTTGGCGGGGAAATTACAGGCATATATCTTTTCACCTGTCTTGTCAAAGAAAGCCGTTATCCATTTCAGACAACAAAAGCTCAAGGTCTGGAGACCAAGACACCCAGCTCTCTGCTCTCTCTCTCTCTTTCCCGCAAATGAGTCTGTCGCCATTTCCTGGCCATTTGTTACCGGCTGGTTATTAATGCCTTTGCTTCATTCTGATGACTCTGGTTCAAACTTGGGGCTTCCTTAGAAATGACCCATAGCAGGATTTACAGCCCGTTATTTCTCAGTGCCAAAGACCCAAGGCTCCCCCAATGGATCTCAGTCTCAATAATGATGATGATGATGATGATGATGATGATGATGATGACGACGACGACGACGACGACTTCTTAAAAATCAAAATTCAACGATTATGGCACAAACCAGCAGTGGTAATTCCAGTGGTAATTGGCACACTGGGTGCTATTCCAAAAGCACTGGAATTACATTTAAAACAGTTAAAAATTGACAAAATCACCATCAGTCAAATGCAAAAAGCCGCACCGCTTGGATCTGCACGCATATTACGAAAATACGTTACGACGTCCTAGGCCCCTGGGTGGGGCCTGACTAGTAACCAATGCCAAATCCGGCGAAACAACTGGCCTCTGTGATACAATTGTATAACAACAACAACAACAACAACAACAACAACAAACAAACAAAAATGGAGATTTCTATGTGGCTTTTTGGGCATTTCGCTCCTAAATCAGACTAGAGGTAGTCATAGATGATTTGTAGTCTCTCCCTCCCCCTCATTTCCCTCTCCCTCTCCCTCCCTCTCTCTCTTTCCCTCCCTCTCTATTTCCATCTCCCTCCCCCTCCCCTCCCTTTCCCTCTCCCTTTCCCTCCCTCTTTCTCTTTCCATCTCCCACCCCCTCCATTTCCATTTCTTTCTCATTCCCTCCCTCTCACCCCTCCTTTTCCCTCCCACTCTCTTTCCATCTCTCTCCCCTCACCTTCCCCTTCTCTCTCGCCCTCTCCCACCCTTTCCCTCTCCCCTTCCATCTCTCTTTCCCTCCCTCTCTCTTTCCATCTCTCTCTTCCCCCCTCCCTCTCTCTCTTTCCTTCCCTCTCTCCCTTTCCCTCCCCTCCCCTTCTCTCTTCCTTTTCCTCCCCCTCTTTCTTTTCATCTCCATCTTCCCTTCCCCTTCCCCTTCTCTCTCCCTCCCTTCCTCCCTTGCCCTCCCTCTCCCCCTCTCTCTCACAATATATGGTATATGGGAAATCCCTGTTTAAGTTACATCTCCTTTACCTAAGAACAAGCCTTCTTTCATAAAATTAGGTTTACCTGTAATAATGCTGCAAGTATCAATAATGTTGCTTTTTTAATGCCAAGACTATTCGGGGAATCCCAGAATGCTGGTCTTGGAAAATCCAATGTTCATGCTCATTCTAATTTGATGGAGTCATTTTGTAACTTATAACATAGGATCTTAGAGTTAGGAAGGACCTTGGAGGTCTTCTAATCCAACCCCTTGCTCAAGCAGGAGACCTCATACCGGTGGTGGGTTCCAGATCCCATTGCAACTGGTACGGTGCAACGGAGCTGGGCAGCCACCACATGAATGCGCGCAGCACATGCGTGCGTACTTACCACACGTGACACTCCAGCTGCTCGGCAGAGCATCATGCAAGCGCCGTACGCTCCGTGCACTTGCCCTGAACAACTCAAATACAGGTAAGGAGCGTGGGCGGGCGGGCAGGCCCTCTGGAGCACCGTACCAGAACAGTACCTGGTGCTCCCAGCAGGCACCGGTACGCCCTTACCGGAGTGTGTCAGTCATATCCCACCACTGCCCCATACCATATCAGGCAAATGGCTGTCCAATCTCTTCTTGAAAACCTCCAGTGATGGAACACCCACAGCTTTGGGAGCTAAGTGGTTCCACTGATTAATCGTTCTCACTGTCAGGAAATTTCTCTTCAATTCCACACTTCTCTGTGACCAGCCCCTTAAGTACTGGAAGACTGCGACCATATCAGCCCTAATCCTACTCTTGGTTCTCTTACCCATTCTTCTAAGTCTCCATGATAACTTGTATTGTTGAACTTGATACATAGGTAGGCAACTTGTACACAGAGATTTGGCTTCACTATCCATAATGCAATGTGTGCATGACACACACACACGCCCTGCCCCTCTATGCATGCATTTGTGACCACCTCACACTCCCCTCACCCCCTTGTACATGCGCATGTGACACACACACACACACATTTTGGGCCTATTGGCCTCTTTGTAGCCTCCTGAGACCAAAAACAGGCTGCAGAGGGGCGGCTGCATCCCCGTACCCTGTTTTCGGCATAAAGCCTCGCGGGACCACAAATGGGCCACAGGGGGAGAGCGCCACCCCCCTATACCGCATTTTGGGCCTAGTAGGCCTCCTTACAGCCCTCCTTGCATGCATGCATGTCTCCTGCATGCACCCGACCCTCTGTACATGCGTGGCAGAGATCTGAAAACCAGATGGCCAGTGGGAAGAATGTGCACATGCCAGTGGTGGATTTCAAATTTTTTTAGAATCTATTCTGTAGGTGTGGCCTATTTTGTGGGAGTGGCTTGGTGGTCATGTGAATGGGTGGGAGTGGCTTGGTGATCATGTGATCGGGTGGGAGTAGCTTGGCAGTCATGGGACTGGGTGGGAGTGGCCAAGTCAATGTCACTGAATTCTTTGCCCCAAAGAATGACCTACAAAAAGAAGATATAAAAAAGGAAATTTATTATTTTGTGCACTTACTACTTAAATTAGAATAAAATAAGTACACAAAACAATAAAACAGGTACTTACAGAGGAAATATGGCTGTCCTTGCTGGTCTTCAACATAACTGACCATCTTACACACCTACTTCCAGCCCCTCTGCATCTTCCCTCTTCCTGGATTCACTCCAAGTTTTAAAAACTCACAGCCTGTGCATAGTACACACTCTTCCAGCCCCTTTGCATCTTCCCTCTTCCTGGATTCACTCAGAAGTTTTTAAAACTCACAACCTGTGCACCTGCACACACTTCCAGCCCCTCTGCCTCTTCCCTTTTCCTGGATTCACTCAGACATTTTTAAAAGAGTGGAAGAGTGTGTGCTTGTGCACAGGCTGTGAGTTTTAAAAACATCTTGTGTGTGCATAGGCTGTGGGTTTTAAAAATCCAGGAAGAGGGAAGAGACAGAGGGGCTGGAAGTGTGTGTTCCTATAGTATCTTCCAGCCCCTCTGCCTCTTCCCTCTTCTTGGATTCACTCAGACGTTTTTAATCCACAGCCTGTGCACATGCACACACTCTTCCAGCAGCCCCTCTGCCTTTTCCCTCTTCCTCAACATCCTCTCCGCCCATCCCACTCACTCACCAGTTCTTTCTTCTTCTGGCTCCTCTTCTGAGAACTTTTCGGCAGCATGGGGCAGATGAGGGGGGTGAGTGAAAGAACAAACGAGGGGAGGGAGCATTCCGGTATGGGGCCTCCTGACCAACGGGTAGGGGAAGGCATGCTAAATTTCACCATCTGGTACGGCTGTACTGGTCTTTACTGGTTGAAACCCACCCCTGGCGCATGCGCAGTAGAGCTGAGCTGGTGTGATGGTTCACGTACCCAGAGAGGATTCTGTGTGCCACCTGTGGCACGTGTGGCATAGGTTCCCCGTCACGGTGATAGGGTTACTATGATTTAAATAGTAATATGTATCATTTCTTGAAATTTAGTCTTAGAGTAATACAATATTACAATATTGTGCAGTTTCAAGGGATACATTTAAGATTGCTGACTATGGGAGATAGGTATTCCTGTTCTAAGGGAGCATCTAACAGGATAGAAATTTTAATAAAAGTTCAAGCAGATTAAACGATGAATCTCTTTTTTCATAAAGTTATGACTTGAATAGCTTTTGAAAAACGATTGGCTATGTTCAAACAATAGTATTGGCCTTGGCCTGCCTTTACTGAATTGACTCATTTTCTGAATCCCCACTGAAATTTAAAGGACTGGGTTTGCACGGCAAACAAAACTAACCAAGTTTGGGGTTGAAGAAGCCAAATGTGTGCAGACCACATAAATAATCTTTAATGTTATAAAATTAGGTAAAACCGTAGGGGACATCAGATACTGAGACTCTGAGAAGAGTGCAGAAAAGAGCAGCAGAGAGGATTAGCGGGCTGGAGGCTAAAATGTAAAACAAGAAATAATGGAATTGAGTATGTCTAGTCTAGAGAAAAGAAGGACTAGGGCTGACTAATAGCAGTGTTCCAATACTTGAGGGGCTACACAAAGAAGAACGGAGTCAAAACACCAGAATACAAGACAAGAAACAATGGATGGAAACTAACCAAGGAGAAAAACAACCTGAAATTAAGGAGAAACTTCCTAACAAATGAGAGCAATTAACCAGTGGAACGGCTTGCCTTCAGAAGTTGTAGATTCTTCGTCACTAGAGGTTTTTAAGAAGACACTGGGTAGCCATTTGTCTGGAATGGAATAGGAGCTTGCGCAGGAGGTTACACTAGAAGAGAATAAGTGTGGAAAATGGTCATAAATTACTTTATTCAGTGCCCTTATAACTTTGAACGGTCAATAAATGAACTATTGTAAGACAAGGACTAACTGTATTTCAACATGCTACATTGAATTTGTGTGTGTGTGTGTGTGTGTGTGTGTGTGTGTGTGTGTGTGTGTGTGTTCCAGCATAACTCTGGAACATCTCAAGCAATTTCAACCAAACATGGTACACAGATGACTTACTCTCTGGAAAAAAAATATTATGTGAGCAAGACACCCCTAACACCCCTCAGGGTGTGTGTTCTGTTAAGATGCAGCCTGTTGTGCCTTAAAATGAATTCTACTGTACAGCACAGTAGTTGCCATGGTAACAGCTTCACAGTAATCCACAAGGGGGCTCCCTCTGGTAAAGGGGAAAATCCAACATTAGAAATTACGTTTGGTCTGGACATTTTCCCCCTATAAATAAATACCCGGGCAACGCCAGGTTATCGGCTAGTTACTTATAAAATATGTTTTCCCAATATTTGTTGCTTCTGTTTTTTCTTCAGTCTTTTCCCCCAGCCACGGATCTCTCATCTTCCCTTGATTTTAGGATATCTTGAACTCTATAGCACCGTTTTTTGTTCACACTCAACAGGACCCTTGCAAATAAATTGAAGGATCGGAGCTAACATTGCTGACAGAAATATCAATTTTACACAACTGTCACAATGAGACAGTTAACCTGTGACTTGCTTTGAGTTTAGGCCACTCTTTGGGATTGACCAGGAAAGTTAAGAGGTTCTGTGCTGAATATTATTGCAAGGAATGGCCTCAACAGTTTTCAAGGGTTAATACCTTGCTTTCAATTGTACATGTTCAACTGCTGTTTTGAGAAAGTGGACTAGTTTGCTGCAGATGTTACTCTCTTTTAATTTACCGGTGTGCAATTTTCTGTTCATAAGTCAAGGAGAAATGAGAGAATCTACTCCCGTTGAATATACGATGTTTTAATTGACTTCCTAGAATAAAGTTTGCAAATGGGTGCACAGGGACTTCCTTGCACGATTCCCTTTTGTAGTAAGATTTATTATTACCTCCATTTGTTCTTTTAGTCACACCATGTTCGGAAATCTTAACGGTTTGCCTGCTCACGGATATAATACCAGATCCATGGATTCCCAAAAAGAATATATGTTTGTATTTCATGGACAGTTTATCATAGTATTACTTTGGTATTTCATTATCTGTCTTGCTTTGGACACATGGTGAGTCAAGAAATGCAGCCACAACAAGACCAGGCAGAGCAATTAATGTACAGTGCGCTGAATTAGTATTATTTTTTTGCTAATTACAATCTGCCCTGTTTCTCCATTGTGTGTGTTCTTTTGAATTGTTGAGACTTTAGAAAGATGCAGAGAAGAGCAACTAAGATGATTAAAGGCCTGGAAACCAAAACACATGAAGAATGGTTGCAGGAATTGGGGTTAGCTAATCTAGAGAAAAGAATAACTATGGGAGACATGGTAGCAGTGCTCCAATATTTGAGGGACTGCCATAAAGAAGAAGGAATCAACCTATTTTCCAAAGCACCGGAATGCAAGACAAAGAAACAATGGAGGGAAATTAATCAAGGAGAGATGCAACCTGAAATTAAGGAGAAATTTCCTAACAGTGAGAACAATCACCCAGTGGAATGGTTTGCCTTCAGAAGTGCTGGTGCACCATCACTGGATGTTTTTAAGAAGAAACTCGACAACTACTTGTCTGGGTCTCCTGCTTGAGTAGTGGGTTGGACTAGAAGACCTCCAAGGTCCCTTCCAGAGCTATTCTGTAAGATAAATTTATCACTTTCCTTCATTTTGATGTCATTGATGTCCATGTAATCTCAATTTGGTTCATCCAGTCACAGTTACAGAACTAAATGTATGGAAACAATATTTATTCCGGCAGCTGTTAAAAATCTGTGCCTGTGGATTAATGTCAGCTCCTAAATGTATCGTGCTTTCCTTAATTCCACCCAAGGACAGATGATATCATCCTGTAGGAAGGAATATATTAGCAACTGTCAACCCCAAGGTAGTAAAAGTAGGACGTGTATTATACAGAGGACTAAAAGGTCAAGCCAGGAAGAGATATTGGTAATAAGTCATATATATATTTTTTTGGAATTTTGACATTTTACATATTTCTGGGTAAGTGTGACCATGGTTTTCTTTTTTTCTCAGTTAGCTAAATTCAGATCCTGGTTTGGTGAAATGGGAGTTCTGCCTGTCCCCTACAAATCCTTTAAGTGATGAGTAAATGGGGAGTCAGCTATGCTGAGATAATCCTCTTGGCAGGAGGGACAAGAGAAAGAGAAGTATTTATGCCACCTACTTGACCAAATCAGTGTGTTATTTGTATGGTGGGCTTTGATGTGGGCTCAGCATTTTAAAGGATTCCTCTTTGTGTGACATTCAGCCTTTCATTAGAACTCAGCTGGGCCACTGTGAATGCTTTATGGAGTGGTATGAACTATCTGCTGGCAGCAGATGCTGGGGACCTCTTCTGCCAGATGTTTCTCACTGGGGAGACATTTTGCCAGTGTCCCAGTCTTTGCTTTCTTTGTTCAAAGGCTTGCCATGACCCACAAGGTTTAACGCTGCCGAAATTAGAGTGTCACATTGCTACTTTATTTAGTGATAACGACACTCTGATTTTTCTCTCTATAATTTTTCCCTTTGATTATTCTATATGAGAATAACTCTATTCTATATCAGAATTATTTAGGGACGTGATTGCTCAGTGGCTAAGATGCTGAGCTGGTTGATCAGAAAGGTTGGCAGTTCTGTGGTTCGAATCCCTAGCGCCGCGTAACAGAGTGAGCTCCCGTTACTTGTCCCAGCTTCTTCCAACCTAGCAGTTGGAAAGCATGTAAAAATGCAAGTAGGAAAATAGGATCCACCTTTGGTGAGAAGGTAACAGTGTTCCATGTGCCTTCACCATTTAATTATGCCAGCCACATGACCATGGAGAGGTCTTCAGACAGCGCTGGCTCTTTGGCTTTGAAACGGAGATGAGCACTGCCCCTAGAGTCGGGAACAACTAGCACATATGTGCAAGGGGAACTTTTACCTTTGCCTATTACTTTATAAGTAACTCACCTGATTGCAGAGAAGAATGTCAGGGTTCCAAGTAAGACCCACAACAAAAGAAGACTCTGAGGCTTGAGTTTACTGAAAGTTCCATTTTATTAGAGATGTCATATTGGCACGTCTGGGAAAACCCGAATCTGAAAGCTTCCAGGTTTTCCCCACCCAAATGAAAGTTCAAGTTCCTGCCCAACACCCCACATGTCCATCATATGGGCCAATCAGGCACCATCCCAACTGGAGATGCTTCCCAGTAACGCCACTCCAGGTGCAGGGCAAGATGTCCTTGACTCTCTGAGAAAGGAATGTTACTTAGACTATATATTTCCCATACTCCATATAATCCCCCCTCCCATTTCCGCACAGCAGAAAATGTGGCAGGCCTGAAGGCCCAATATGAAAGATGGCTTCCAGGCCTGGCATAAAGTTGGACATCACTGGAATAGAGTCTCCTGCTGAAACTGGGGATTGGACTAGAAGACCTCGAAGGTCCCTTCCAGTGCTGTTATTCTGTTACAATCTTCTGGTTTATCAAGATAAAACTGGAATTCTTCTTAAGAATGAGGCAATGACAGAATTATTTGTAGTAGGGTTTGCCAACCTTGGAAATTTTAAGACTTGTGGACTTCAACTCCCATAATTCCCTAGCCAGCCATTGTGGGAATACTGGGAGTTGAAGTCCACAGGTCTTAAAGTTGCCAAGAATGGATGCCCCTGATTTGTAATAATACAAGAGTAATTGCTCTCTGTCTTTGTTTTTGTCAAAACAAAGAGATAACATTTTTTGATGGTCTCAATAACGGGACTATAAAAGAATTGGCCATGGAGGCATTCAGAGGGGAGATTGAGACCTACCTGTAAATGGTATTCCAGGTCTTTTCTGGAAATGCAAATGTTGCTTACCTAACTAGGAACAGTAGCCAAAAGTACAGAAACCTGACAACAAAGGCCAGTGACATCACATTTGGTTTCCTTAGAAAAGATGAATATTGTTCGGACCTAGGCTTCTCCAAAAAGTACGAAGCAGATTCCTGATCCTGACAAAACCCCTTTTATTAAATGAATGTGAATTCCTCTCATTCACATTCAGCAAAGACCTGGTAACATCTTTCAAAGGTGAAGTTATGACTATAGACCTTATCTAGCTTGGAAAGCTGCCATGTAAATATTTTCCAAACGCAGTGCTGTGTAAGGAAACACTTGGCACAGAGTCTCTGAGATTCATGGACAGATCTTAACACTCCTGAAATGAATGAACAAACGAATGAACGAACAAACAAATTGTTTCTTGCAAAAGCCCACTCCCCTTTCGCTCCTCTTTTATTTCCCATGGGGGGGGCATTGACCATCCCCCTGTGGCTTTACTCCCAAGTCGACCCTGATTTCTTAGCTGTTCTTTTCTTCTGGCAGTTCTGCACATGTGCACACTGGGAACAGGCTCCAGTTGTTCCTCTGCCTCACTGATATCTGACTCCGAAGGCAGCTGATAACTGTCAGATGGCCCTGGCCCCACTTCTGCCTCCAATGCAGAGCCCTGGTCCAAGCCTTCCCCAAACTCCAGAACTGGCCCATGTTTCTCCCCAACTTCCTCACTGTCTTACTCTGCTGCCAGCTCTGCTGGTCGCTGGCTGGCCACAACTAATATATAAAGGCAGCAGTTAGTAAAATGGAAGGGAAGATCAACAGAAGAGACATGATAGCAGTGTTCCAATATCTCAGGGGCTTCCACAAAGAAGAGGGAATCAAACTATTCTCCAAAACATCTGAAGGTAGGACAAGAAGCAACGGGTGAAAACTAATCAAGGAGAGAAGCAGCCTAGAACTAAAGATAAATTTCCTGACAGAACAATTAATCAATGGAAGAACTTGCTTCCAGAAGTTGTGAATTATCCAACACTGGAAGTTTTTAAGAAGAGATTGGACAACCATTTGTCTGAAATGGTATCAGGTTTTCTGCCTGAGCAGTGGGTTGACTAGAAGACCTCCAGGGTCCCTTCCAACTCTGTTATTCTAGTCTAGTCTATTCCATATTCCATTCCATTCTATTCTATTCAATTTTCCCACTGCATTGTGCAGTTTCCTTCATTTGCAAAGAACAAAGAATGGAATGCAGAGCAGGAGTTCTGGAACTAGGAGGATTCCTCCAAATACTGTATATTATTTGAAAAAGGCAAGATAACAAGATCTTGGTTTTATTTATTATTTTATTATTGCTGTTGTTATTGTTGTTTTGTATTTCCTTTCGCAATGATAGATAGCGAGGTAGATGGACACCCAGACATAATCTCTAAGCCACAGATCCTGCATAAACAATTTGGCTTCCCTCTTAGAGTCTGTTCATTGTCAATTCCGTCCTACTTTACATGCGTGACAACTCCAATAGATTTATGAAGGAAACCCTTTCTGAAAGTCAATTAATCAATCATTTATTGTCAAATAGCAGCTTGCCATTATACAGTTTTAGCCATATGTCAGAAGAACAGATCCTACACATTAATAAAATGTTCATAAATAGTTGAGAAGGAATGTTTGGA
Source organism: Thamnophis sirtalis (assembly GCF_051295495.1). NCBI lineage: Eukaryota > Metazoa > Chordata > Lepidosauria > Squamata > Natricidae > Thamnophis > Thamnophis sirtalis. The sequence goes on from NW_028261395.1 coordinate 24,625,764, forward strand.
ATAACAAATCACAACCCCAAACCAGAAAAATATCAGGATTTCAGAAGTAGTAGTCCCCATTTTCCCGGATGTTAGTATGCCCTGTTAGCAGCTGAACTTTTTTCTTCTTCTTTAAATATTACTTCTTATGACTGTTAGTAAGAAACAATAATTTATCTTATAGAAATCTAGTGATGTTTTAGCTGTGAATAAAGATTAAATATATTTAAGGCAAAGATTATTATTATACATTTCACATTCCAGTATAAAGTTTTCTTTAAAGAAATGCTTTATTTGGCACTGGAAGGAACTATCTTACCCCTTCAGAACAAATTATATTGCCTAAACAGGATAACAAAATTCATTCCTATGGCGTTTCTTCAGGCCATATTTGTCTTTGTCAATGTATTTATTAGTTTGTCAAACATGTACAAGATAGCAGGTATCATGGATATGAACAAAATACAAATAAAAGGGGACAAGAGGACAGGGACGGTAGGCATGCTGGTGCACTTATGCACACACTGGGAAATCTGGGTTTCCTCATAGGATCATTTTTAGTCTTCCGGAGCCTTCAGGGAAGCCTCCTGAAGATCCCTGAAGCCACCAGAGGGCTTACACCGACCCTATGAGCAAACCGGAAGTCCGTTCCCGAACTTCTGGTTGGCCCAGAGGGCCGGGTTTTTGTGCTCCAGAGGCTTCAGGGAAGCTCCTGAAAGCCTTTGGAGCCTGGGGACGGTGAAAAATGGCTTTAAAAAAGGCTGAACGCCTTGCATGCCCTGATAAATGGCTCTGTGTGCCACCTGTGGCACGCGTGCCATTGGTTCGCCATCCCGGTTCTATTGGCATTTATAGTAATTGACTTACTTCCTTGCAGTAAACAGCCTGATTAGCACAAGAAAAAACAATCTGCCTCTGCCTCCCAGTAAGTTGCCTCATGGAGCAAGCAGCTAGTTTCACTTTCAATTTCAGCTTGGGTCTCCCAATCATCAGCTGTTTCAGGCTGCAGGGATTGCTATAGCCGCAAAACTATTTTCCCCGTTTGCTGCAAGGAGGTAAATTGCTGGGAGGCAGAGGCCAAAGTGTTGGGGTCGGTGGGTGGGTGGGGCTATATTCAGTGTATAAGATGCACCCAAATTTTCACCCTATTTTAGGGGAGGAAAGGTGTGTCTTATACTCCAAAAAATATGGTAGATGCTTGTGTATAGACTTGAGCAATAAATCTTTCCCACAGCAATTTGACACATAGTCCTGATCATTTGTGCTTGTGATGATTCCCCTGGATGCCTCTCCAGATACTTCTCCAGATGTCATTCCCCGAGTTGGTCAATGACTCCAAGCAGCTGTCTAAGAGGAATTTGGCTGAAACACAGTTGTATCAGGACAACCCTGAGGCTCCAGGTGGAGAAAGCCTGCAGCTGCAGGTAGTCAGTGAAGAGGAAGAGGAACTGCCTTCTTCAACTGATCCAAGAACAAGTAGGGCATAAAACAGGCAGGAGGCAATGCGAGGAGGCAGCCTCACCTCTCTTGATGAGCTGCACCAGAAGCTGGCTATTTAGCACAGCCGAGACAGGGAAGCGATGCTGGGAACAATGTATTCATTTCCTTGCTGTGTGTTCTTGCTTTGAACTTTGGATCATGTTCCTCAGCTGTGACCTAGCCTTTGCCTGTGAATTTGTCTTGTGGATTTGCCTTTGCATTGAAAATTTGCTTTTGCCCTAGTGAACTGGACTCCCCTTTGCCTTGAGGGCTAGTGTTCGCTTCTTTTTGGTAGCCTGTGCAACTCATTGGGGTTGAACTGGTGCTGGGGAACAACGTTCCCTCTAATTTTTTTTCAGTGTGAGCGGAAAAGTATAGTGTTTGAGCGGTACATTTTCATGCCTGAGCACCTGAATTTTTTTCACAGATGTCACCTAAGACAACAACGAAATCAGTATTATTTGAAACTCAAAGTTATGTTTATTCAAGGTACCCGCTTAATTAAAAGTGTTATATAATATCAGTATCACTTAACAACGCTCCTGCTTAGCAACCAAAATGTTGGCTCAGAAAGTCTGGCATTTGAAACAAAAAATAGCCTTTAAAGTTGTGGTCAATGTGTGTGTGTGTGTGTGTTTGAGTGAGCGAGGGATCCAGTAAGGGAACTGCGCCTATTTAGGAAAGAAGGTAAATTATTGCAAACATGAACAGTCGAAGATAAGTATGGGGACAGGTTGGGCAGTAGAGAGAAAGTGATAAAAGAGTGGGAGAGAGGAAGAAAAAAAGAGGGAAGAGAGACAGAAAGACACAGAGAAGGACAGAGAAATGACAGAAGAGTGGGAAAGAAGGAGAGAGAAAAAGAGACAAAGAGAAAGAGGGTGAAAGAGACAGAAAGAGACAAAGAGGAGAGAGAAGGAGAAAGTGACAGAAGAATGGAAAAGAGGGAGAGAGAAAGAGAAGAGAGACAAAGAGAAAGAGGATGAGAGAGACAGAGAGAAGAGAGGAAGAGGAAAGTGGAAGAGAGAACATCTCATTTCAACCCTGAGGTGCAAATATTCTCTTTGATTGGTAATTTTATTTGTCCATTTACTATCCAATACTCTCATTTCTCCTTAAATTCATCAAGAATTCCCTTCTTTTTATTGAATTTATCACTACCATGAGAACCACTTTTTCAGCATAGCTTTACAGCTATTTAAAATATATAGTAATTTAGGTCAGGTTTTCAGAACATTAGTCTATTTATAAGTCACTAAGTGCAAAGAAACAGATTCAGAAAGTTGGCTTCCCTTTTTGTAATTGCCTATTGCCTGCTTAATTTTCTACCTACATTTTTGATAACTGATATTCACGTTGACCCAAAAAGCCCATCATAGAAAGAAACGCTCCCTATGAACTTTGTTGGGTTTCCATGGAATGAAGTTTGACCTTTTTCTCAACCATACATACAGTAGCATATTCTTTCTAAGGAGGATATAATCAAGATAGTCTATAATTGCCTATCAATCTAACAGTATGGCGATTGAAAATCTCTTTATATTTCAACTCTAACTCTTTCAGTCTTAAAGGTTTGGGGAGGAGAAATCCAAAAATTCTTTTAAAGAGGAAAAAAAATGCTTGGCAAGGGAAACCGCGAGCCGAAAGGAAGTCTTGCTGGGAAGACGCGGCAGCAGGCTTTAAAGGGCTCCCCCCTCCCCAGCCAGCCAGCCCACCCACCCCATTCTTCCCCCGCCACCACTGTATCCAACAGGCCAAGTTGCTGGGAGGAGAAAGTTTGGGCTGCAGGACATGAGATTCCCCATGGTTCCATTCCCCACAATCCTGTCAGAGCTGAAACCCCCCCTTTGTTCCCATCTCGCCTGAGCTCAAAACCGCAGCATTTAAACGAGGCTCAGCGTAACGCGGAGGAAGGAAGACGTTTCCTTCTGGGGAAAGAGCTGGAGGCAGGGAGAAAGAGCCAAACGCGGACCCTGGCTATCTCCCCCCCCACCTCCTCGCTTCCAGGAACTCACCACAACCCCCCCGCCCCGCAAGAGAGACATCAGCACCGCCCCGAGGGACAGGAGGGGTCCCAGGCGCAGCTGCATCGCCCGCCCCCCGCCCGAATAGAGAGGCCTTTTGCACCTGCGACCGGAGCAACTAGTTTGCGTTCAGCGGCTGAAAAGATCACTAAAATCCGCCCAGGACAGCTACGCCTTCTGTCCGTAAAGTTTGTGGGAGAGGAAACAGCGTTCCTTTGCATGCCTTCCAGGGCCCTGGAGGAAGATCTCTCCCCCCCCGCCCCCCCGCTGAGGCCAGATCCTCCTCGATCCTTCGAGGAGGGAAAAAGGGATCTTGGCAGGCAGGGGATATTTCAGCAGGAGTCAGAGGGTGAACCAACACATTTGCTGCCCAGCACTGCGGCTGAAGTGAAGCCGGCAAAGCTCCTGCTGGCGCCCCTCTCCCCCTCCGCTCGGAGCACCTCAGCTGGACGGCAGCAGATATTCTGGTGGCGGGGGGGGGAGGGCTTTGGGGATTCATTTCAGCACCAGGCTAGGATTGGCCGCCCACAAAGGACCTCCCCGGGCTTGCTTTGCTAAACACGGGGCGACTGATGCTAGTTTGAGCAGCTGCGGCTGGTGCAAACTACCATCAGTCGCTCCGTGCTCATCAAAACAAGTCTGGGGAGGTCCTTTGAGGGCGGCCAGTTCTAGCCGCCTGCAAAGGACATCCCCACGTTTGCTTTGAAAGAAATCTCTGCGCGGCAGTTAGAAACTGCTGCGCAGGATTTTCTTGCCATGTGCGTGGCCGCGCACGCGCGCACCTTAGAGGGAACAGTGCTGGGGAATAGCTTTAATAAAGAATCTGTATACCTGTGGTGTGTGTGTGTGTGTGTGTGTGTGTGTGTGTGTGTGTGTGTGTGTGCGCGCGTGCGTGTGCACGCTCGCGTGTCTGTGTGAGTGGGACAACACAGTGCTTGGTAATCATTTGTATACACCATTTTCCCAACCATAGTCTATCTTCTGCAAATAGATCTCTCTTTTCAAAATTAGATGTCCCGCTGCCCTCTCCAGCTCTGCTTCAGAGGGACCCACACATTCACATGAGTAGATGAAGCAGAAGGAGAAATTATCAGAGCATGTTCATAGACTGGAACAGACATGGTAACAGGTCAGCCAATGGGGCCTTTTTGGATACTGAAACATAATATTTGTTTGTATGGGGGCATAAGAGACAGTTGGGAATCTGAACATGATTTAGGCTTGTATATAAGAGTTGGTTTGGCCTGTGTAACTTTTCCAGCCTCTCTACAATATTGGCCTCTGTATCTCTCTACTCTGTAACAATTTGTTTCTATGAATATTGCTTCTGCATTCCTGATATTGTATGCTGAATTCTGATGTATGATATTATATATAAAGACATTTCTTATAGATAATTGAATCCTGCTGAATTTCATTTACTTGTGTGTGCTGGCTGGATGTGCTGCTACAACAACAAAAAACTCTGACAGAATGTTATGGCCGGCCAGCGGCCAGTGGAGCTGGCAGAAGATTCGGATAGTGAGGAGGTTGGGGAGAAACATGGATGAGTCCTGGAGTCTGGGGAAGGCTCTGATGAGGGCTCTGTGTCAGAGGAAGAGAGGGGGGGGCAGAGCTGTTTGCCAGCTATCAGCTGCCTTTGGAGTCAGGCATCAGTGAGACAGATGAACAGCTGGAGCCTGTTCCCAGTGTGCACATGCGCAGAGTTGCCAGATGAAGGGAATAGCTAAAGAACAGGGATCGATTTTGGAGTAAGACCACAGGTGGACAATGAATGGTCCCTCCCAGAGGTAATAAAAGAGGAGCAAAAGGGGAGTGGAATTTGCAGGAGATAATTAGTTTGCTTAATTGGTTCGAGACTCCTTGCCTCGTTTTGCAGATATCGGCCTGTCAACTCTCCAAGCCAGATAAGGTCTGTGACTGTAAATCCTCCCTCGAAAGACTTTGCTGGATCTGAATGAGCAGAATTCATAGCAAATTAATAAAAGGGGTTTTTGTCAGGACAAGGAGTTTGCTTGTGCTGGGAAGCCTCAGTCAGAACATGGAAATCCTATCTGTAAAGTGACCCCATGTCATCACTGTAGAGTCAGATTTGGAAACAGCCCTGGGCTTACTCATGTTCACATATTGGAGGGAGGGAGGGAAGGAGGAATTCCTAAGTAGGTGGACCATAAGTTGCCCCCTGCACCACCTGCTTGCCTGTGGATATTCTGTTTCTATCTCTTGATCAGTGTCTTCTCTTGTGCCCCATTGCTAGTCAAAGAATAATATCAAAGTTGCACCCGCTTCCTGATGGTGGGAGGATACAACCCCTCGCCCTGATTAAAGGGGATCTCTGCTGGAAACAGCCCCCTCTTCAGAATGAGAGGCATGCACCTGCTCTTAGCTTCGGTGCAGTAATACAAATTTATAACTTCAATTTTTCACTCTTTGAATGTCCAGGTGCGGCTGCTACTGTAGATGTCACCCGAGGTCAGTTTAATTAAGATCAGCCCTTTTCTCTTGGCGGAGACGCTCCTGAACGGTTGTCACGGAGGACTCTCCTCACCCTTTTGTCCGGTGCCAGCAGCTGGTGACAGCTTGGCAAATTATGAGTTCCTTGGCTTAAAACAAACTAAATTGCAGACAAAACAAGCCGTCAGCTGAGTAAATACCGCACCTCTCTTTGGCTTCATGGGAAAGAGGGAGATTAGGAAGAATACTTAGTGTTCATAATTGCTAGCAAGAGGCAAAATAGTAGGCTCAGACTGGCTGGAGATTGTTCCATTATATCCAATTAACACCCACTTGATTGCTCTTAATTGCTTGGGTTTGATGACAGCAGAGCAGAGACATCAATGCTCACATTGGCAGATACCACCTGGTCATTTGCTGGTATTCGGGGCCTACACATGGAGATGAAAGAGAGCATCTCCTTGGTGGCAGGAGGACTGATGAATATTATAGCACTTTTGTAATCTGGGTTGGGGTGGGGGCTTGGGAGGAACAGCAGGAGAGATTACTGATCTTTCAAAGTCTTTTTTAATGGGGAAGGGGCTTAATCTTGAATGAATCAAATGGAGAGATTTTCTTGGGTCAACCTCCACGTTGGGAATCCCAATGATGATGGCCGCTTTGCTGAAAGGGATTGTGAAAGGAAGATGTTGGTTATTGGGAACGATTTCTCTCCAAAAATGCCATGTGCTTTGTTGAAAGCAGCAATGGGGGAAAGATGACCAGAACGACGTCTTCATGAATAGCTTTTCCTATGTTCTCTTGGTGTTCCTTCCTTTGGTTGACTAAGTCTGCATTTCTGATGTTTGTTAAAGATCTGTGCTAGAGGGCTGGACATTAAAAGACGGAGTAGAATAGAATGACATGGAAGGGACCTTGGATGTCCTCCAGTCCTGTTCATATCCGGTCACATGGGCGGCAAGCCATTCCCATCTGGTCACATGGGCAGCAAGCCACTCCCACAAAGGAGGCCACACCCACAGAGTAGGTTCGAACAATTTTTGAAACCCACCACTGGTTTTCTCCATAAATGAGTTGAAGAACATCAAATATCTTTATTCAGTGACCATTTCTGAAGAAATGCTTTCTTGCATATGCAGCATAAAGTATTTTGCTTTCTTCTGTTCAGATAGTACTAAATATAGAAACTAAAAACAGTTCAGAAATCCTACTATAGAAATGAAATGATTTAGAATGGAATAGTATAACAGGGTTGGAGGGGACCTAGGAGGTCTTCTAGTCCAACCCTCTGCTTAGGCAGGAAACCCTACACCACTTCAGACAAATGGTTATCCAACATTTTCTTAAAAACTTCCAGTGTTGGAGCATTCACAATGTCTGGAGGCAATTGTTCCACTGATTAATTGTTCTAACTTTCAGAAAATTCCTTCTTAGTTCTAGGTTGCTTCTCTCCTTCATTAACTACCATCCGTTGCTTCTTGTCCTGCCCTCAGGTGCTTTGAAGAATAGCTTGACTCCCTCTTCTTTGTGGCAGCCCCTTAGATATTGGAACCCTGCTATCGTGTCTCCCCTAGTCCTTCTTTTCATTAAACTAGACATACCCAGTTCCTGCAACCATTCTTCATACTGTATGTTTTAGCCTCCAGTCCCCTAATCTTTGTTGCTCTTGTCTGCACTCTTTCTAGAGTCTCCACATCTTTTATACATTGCGGCAACCAAAACTGGATGCAGTATTCCAAGTGTAGCCTTACCAAGGCATTATAAAGTGGTATTAACACTTCACGTGATCCTCAATCTATCCCTCGGTTTATTTAGATGTAGACGCTCCTTTGAATTAAAGCTCTTGGTGCCAAGGTCCAGCAATTCCAGTTCATTTTTGTACAGGTGTCCTTCAAGGGAGCACTTTAAGAAGTTGTTCTCTACTTAAGTGAAGATAGAAGTAATGTGCCTTTTGTTTAGAAACGATCCTACTTTCCGTGTCAAAACTTGTTTTCAGTACAGCTGCAATAAGCCTTGTTCTTGTAGCTACGGTGGGGTGGCTATTTTCTCCAGGCTTCCTTTTATGCTCTTCTTTAGTTTTCTTGGCTTGTCATTTAGACATCAAAGCATGTGCTCATGTATCACATTCTTGGATGCCTGCCCCCACCTTCTCGGTTCAGTTCAAAAGTGTGTCTTGGCAGGCTTATTCTGTTTCTGTCAGATGCAGTGTGAGGAAAGATGCCTGACCCTGATTTCCTTCCCTCTTCATTCTGACCCGCCCTCCAACATCACTTAAAGCTCTAGATCCTCCTTTCCTCTGCCTAACAGTGTTTGAGCCACAATAAAGTGGTGATTAGTTATTTGGATACAATGGACCTTAGATCTTGAGAGCCGAGGTGGTGCAGTGGTTAGAATGCAGTACTGCAGGCTACTGCAACTGATTGCTAGCTGCAGTTCAACAGTTCAATTTCACCAGGCTCAAGGTTGACTCAGCCTGCCATCCTTCTGAGGTGGGTAAAATGAGGATTCAGATTGTTGGTGGCAATGTGCTGACTCTGTAAACTGCTTAGAGAGGGCTATAAAAGCACTATGAAGCGGTATATAAGTCTAAGTTCTATTGCTATTGGGATATCGAGTCAAGGAGTGGGTTACTACATAAACCAGTACTGGTTCACTTCGCAGCTGTGCATTGCTTGTGCATGCACAGTTCACTGTAAATGGTTCTGCACATGCGCAAAGACCATTAAAAGCTAATTAAAAAGATGACAGCAACGGAGACCAGGGAACGTGATCGGGGGTGTGTTCATCCTGGGTCACTGCTGGTTCTGTGACCGAGGCCAGATTACCACTACCAGTTCGGCTGAACTGGGAATAAACCACCTCTGATTGAGTACCTTGATCCCTCAAGGCAATCAAACTACAGGAGATCAACTCTAACTGCTGTTTAGAAGGCCAGATCCTGAAGAGGAAACTCTATACCCTATACCACTCCAGACAAATGGCTGTCCAGTCTCTTCTTAAAATCTTCCAGTAATGGAGCACCCACAATTTCTGGAGGCAAGCTGTTCCATTGGTTAATTGTCCTCACTGTTAGGGAGTTTCTCCTTAATTCCAGTTTGCTTCTCTCCTTGATTAGTTCTCATCCATAGCTTCTTGTCTTGCTTTTAGGTGCTTTGGAGAATATGTTGACCCACCTCTTCTCTGTGACAACCCCTCAAATACAGGAAGGCTGCTATCACACAAATATACAGTGCATAAAATGCATATAACACAAAAATAAGTAAAAATAAATAAAATAAATAAAATAAATACAATAATAATAAATAAAATAAATGAAATAAATGAAATAAATGAAATAAATAAAATAAATAAAATAAATAAAATAAATAAAATAAATAAAATAAATAAAATAATAATAATAAAATAAATAAAATAATAATAATAAAATAAATAAAATTAAAATTAAATAATAATATAAAATAAAATAATAATATAAAATAAAATAATAATATAAAATAAAACAAATGAAAGTATATTTTTTAAAATTGAGATTTAGCAATAACAACAAAACCTTCAAAGATTTAGGAAATATCTGTCAGTGCCCTTTCCATTGTGAATATGTGAATATCTTCTGAAATCTTCCTTTAAGCTTATTTTATAACCTCAGTTTCAATGTATAATTTTGTCAAAAGATATATTTGTTCACCTCAGCAGTTCTCCCTTGGCACTATTGAAAAATGAGTTTTAAAAAGTCAGAAACCAGTGGTTCCTTAAAAGATTTAGGGCTAAAATAAATAAACCTGTTTTGGCCCACAGCACAAATAAATCAACTGATATTTTAAAATCAATTGAGTTCTGATGTTTAATACATTTTCCAACCCTTACACAACCTAATTGAAATATGTTTGCCACATTACTATATGAAACATTCATGACAATAATAATATTTAAAAAAAAAACAATTAGTCCCTTTTAATAATTTAAACAAAACAGCCAAAAGACAAACAGAGGTAGATGCAAGCATTTTATCTTGACTCATCAGTATCTACATTATAATAACATGGTTCAAATCAGGCTGATTTTAACATGCCATTGTATTGTAGGTACTGATGTGTCAATACGAAATGCTTGCATGTGTATTCAGCACTGGGTTGCATGTTTTGTTACCACTGGTTCGTCACACATGCACGCAAAGCAGGCGCACATGCGCCCAGCCTTTTATGCATGCAGTTTGCTCGCATGCATGCCTTCTGCACATGTGCCCCGCCTCAAAAACATGCCTAAATAGGATGGCATAGAGCCAGTGATGGGTGGGTGAGCCCACATGTAATTTTGGCTACCGGTTCGAACGAATATTGTTTAAAATATTTTTTTGTTTTGTTTTTAACTATATTCATTATGAATAGTTGGTAACTCTAGAGTCATCATATGAGATAGGCAGCTATAAAGGTAAAGGTTCCCCTCGCACATATGTGCTAGTTGTTCCCAACTCTAGGGGGCAGTGGTCATCTCTGTTTCAAAGTTGAAGAGCAGGCACTGTCTGAAGATGTCTCCATGGTCATGTGGCCGGCATGACTGAATGCTGAAGGCACATCTATATAAGTCCTTTAAATAGATAAATGACATTACAAAGTGACTGGTTTTAATTTTGATCTCAGTTACTAAGTCTGGAGATGACCATCAATAAGTGGATGTAGCCCTGGTTATCCATTAGCCATGCTCTTCAAGTGCTACAGACTCTCAGCATTGAGATATCTAGAACTCTTTAGTGATCTTAACATCCAGAAGAGCCCACTGAACACCTGTTCTGTTACAGATGTGATGTTAGAAAGTTTTGAACAATGGGAAAACTTGCCAGCGGGAAGAGCTTTTCATACAGATTCTAATCTGTATTTTGCCAATGGAAGGAATGACATGCCAAATGCAAATACTGCAAAACTGTATGCATGGAAATCTCAATGCAATCTTAATAATAGAACGTAGAATGAAATGGTTGGAAGGCACCTCGGAGGTCTTCTAGTCCCCTGCTCAAGCAGGTGACCTTATTTCAAATCGTGTAGGATTTCAAATCGTGTAGAAAATGTCCAGACGTTTGCACATGGGATATAGTCAATCAGTCAAAATAGAGCTGGAAGGGACTAAATTATGCAGAAGCCTCTTTCACTCACCTGTATCTGATCACCTGTAAATTGTATATGCTAAATATGCTAAAGTTTGTCAGCCTGACTAATCTTACATTTTAATAATAATAATGATAATCAGAATAGAGTTGGAAGGGATATTGGAGATCTTGTACTCCAACCCCCTGTTCAGGCAGGAGACCCTATACTATTTCAGATAGATGGCTGTCTAGTCTCTTGTTAAAAACCTCCAGTGATGGAGCACCCAAAACTTCTGAAGGCAAGCGGTTCCACTGATTAATTGTCCTCACTGTTAGGAAGTTTCTCCTTAGTTTCAGGTTGCATCTCTCCTTGATTAATTTCCATTCATTGTTTCTTGGCTTGCCTTCCGGTGCTTTGGAAAATAGGTTGATTCCTTCTTCTTTGTGGCAGCCTCTCAAATATGGAAGGCTGCTATTATGCCCCCCCTAGTCCTTCTTTTCTCTAGACTAGCCATACCCAATTTCTGCCACCGTTCTTCATATGTTTTGGTCTCCAGGGCTTTAATCATCCTAGTTATTCTTCTCTGTGATTTTTCCAAAGTCTCAACATCTTTTTGTAATGTGACCAAAACTGGATGCAGTTTTCCAGGTGTTGCCTGGAATTATAAAGCAGTAGTAATACCTCATGTGATTTTGATTCTTTGCCCCTCTTTATACAGCCAAGGAGTGTGTTCAGTGGTGGGTTTCACATTTTGTTACCACCAGTTCGCATGCACCCCTTCCACGCATGCGCCAGGCCTTCTGCACATGCACTTTGCTCATGCGTATGCCTTCTGTGCCTAAATAGGACAGCATAGAGCCAGTATGGGTGGGTGGGTGGGTGGGCGGGTGGCCACCCTTGATTTCCACTACTAGTTCGGCTGAATAGCCACCTCTGATTGGCCATTTTCGTACTTGGCTGGCTCATGTTTAAGTAATTTCTACAATGCCCAAATAGGGCTTCTGCCTACGAGACATTTAAAGCATGTAGATCACTAAAAGAAGGATAATATTTTGAATGTTAACACTTGATGTGTTTGGCAATTACTGATTGTTAAGCCAAGCATAGACATGTTACTCCATTCCATTGTAGACAGAACCTTCCTAAATTGCAACTTATGAGATAAAGTAGTCTGGTTTTTCCAAGGATGCGGTGGCTCAGTGGCTAAGATGCTGAGCTTGTCAATCAGAAAGATTAGCAGTTCAGCAGTTCGAATACCTAGTGCTATGTAACGGAGTGAGCTCCCATTACTTTTCCCAGCTTCTGCCAACCTAGCAGTTCGAAAGCACGTAAAAATGCAAGTAGAAAAATAGGGACCACTTTGGTGGGAAGGTAACAGCATTCCGTGCGCCTTCAGCATTTAGTCATGACCACAGAGACGTCTTCAGACAGCGCTATCTCTTTGGCTTTGAAACAGAGAAGAGCACCACCCTCTAGAGTTGGGAATGACTAGTACATATGTGCGAGGGGAACCTTTACCTTTTAGTCTGATTTTAATCTATTTTTTGTTGTTAATAAAGAATGGGATTTCTGGTTGGAGATCTTATCAAAAGGGGGAAAAATAGAGTGAACCTGATGGCATGTAGATTTATTAAGCATCTTAATCTTTCCATAGTTAGGAGACCTATTAAACCAGAACATCCTTAGTGATTAATGGATCCTGGGGGATTCGGTTTGATCAAAGGAGACCAGGGAACTTGATACTTTAGCCCCTCTTGGAATTCAGATTGTAATTTCCTTGGGTTTTGCGGAAGAGAAAGGATCAAAGGACATGGCTACAAGAATGGAGAGCTGTTTGGGCTGAATCCAAGTGAGTATAAGCTTGTTGGACTTAGGTTAAAGCATTTTTTGAAGCAGAGGGGTGTCATCCAGAAGAATTATTTTGTCCGGTGAATGTTAATCTTAGTTACGTTTTCCTCTCCAAGGTGCTATTGAATTCTTTCGCATCAAATTTGCAAAACATTTTGCTTGTAAAATCACTCATGTTCGTTCCAAAATAATTCAGCTACTTTTGATTTTGACAAATTCCTCATTTCTAGCAGGTGTTTTTTTTAACCAATTCCTCAAACTCAGCTTGAAAAGGTTACAAAAAATGTTTACATCCACTTTATTGCAAATTTTTGGGTGATGCACACCTGATATATAATGTTTTCCTTGGGTATATATTTTTACAAATATTTTTTCCCCAGAGGAAAATGTACACATTTTTTTTTCTATGTATCTTGTTCTGAAACATATATTCATCATCTCAGATTATTCATTCATGTAAACCAGGGGTGTCAAACTCAATTTAATTGAGGGCCGGATCAGGGTTGTGTTTGAGGCGGAGCCATTTGTAAGGGCACGTGAGGCATTGCCCAGTCAGCTCCAGCGCACATATGCGCTCTGGCCAGCTGACTTCGGCCTTCATTTTTGGCCGTTTTTCACCCTCCGGAGGGTCAGGGGGATGACTGGGATGGGGTGGGTGTCGCCCTCTACCAGAAAAACGGAGCTCATGGGCCCCATTTTCAATCAGGAGCACCTCCTGCAGTCCTCTGCCAGCAAAAAAAGGAGCTCACAGGCCTTGTTTTCGGGCGGGATGACCTCCTGCAGCCTTTTGCCAATGAAAACGGAGCTCAAGGGGGCTGCACGCATCCCTCCAAGTTCTGTTTTCACTGGCAGAGGGCTTAGGAGGCTGTCCTGGATGAAAATGGAACCTGGGAGGGCCGCAAGCATCCCCCCGATCTCCATTTTCACTGGCAAAGACACCGTGGGCCAGTTCTTCCCTGTTTCCAGGGTGGTCCTGTAGGCCAGTTCTAAGCACTGTGGGCCAGATTTGGTCTCTGGGCCTTGAATTTGATAGCCCTGATATAAACATACTGATCTTGGTTTGCCAGAGAAGCCCCCTTGGTGAATACTGTGAAGCCATTACCATGGCAACTTCACTATGTGTACAGTAGAAGTCTTTTTAAGGCAATACAGTAAAAGCTATTTTAAGGCACAATAGGCTGTATCTTAACTGAACATGCACCCCGAGGGATGTTAAGGGTGTCTTACCCCCCACAGTATTTGTTTCCAGAGGGTAAGTCATCTGTGTACCAAGTTTGGTTGAACTGCTTGAGGCATTCCAGAGTTATCCTGGAACACACACACACACACACGAACCTTAATATTTTTTTTTAATTGGATAGAATTCCCTTAAATAGAGGAGATCTATTTTTGTGTAGCTATGTGTAGGATCAAACTGAAAAATGAAGTAGGTTTTCTTAAATCTAATGTTGAGGAAACTTAGGTAAAGCAGACATTTTATATGTGTAAAAATTGACACTGAAACAGTTTAGAAGTTTTCAGTACTACAATAGTGAGAGGGGAGATAAAAATGATTAAATGCATTCAGTTAGTTGATGTTAGTCTTTAAAAAAAATCAGTTTTTAAGATTGCATATATTAACTCTGATAGGATGATGTGGACATTAAACTAACAGAATGTCATATTTATCTGAAAGCTGGCACTTTCTTCAGGCAGCTCTTGATGGTGGGAGAAGGGAACATACTTAATTTATATTGTTGGGTTTTTCCCCCTTTTCCTAACTTAAATTACACAGAACCATTTAGGGAGGGTGACATGTGTGTATCTTTCTCCCATCTTTTATCATCCCTACCATTCCTTCATTTAATACAACTTGTGACAAGCAGGAACATTAATTACAGTTAACAATGTAATGTGAAGTCTTCCTGGAATTTTTTTTTTTAAAGCCAACCCAATCAAAGAGATTTCATCTTAACGCTGAGCTTGAAGTCAAAGTTCAGAAGTCAGAAATCAAGTAGCCTCAGTTATGAAATTATGTTAATGATTCTAAAGAAAGCTTGAGTATTCCACCCCCACCCCCGCGTATTCTGTCCTTTTGTTATGGCAACTAATGGGACAAGAAAAGCTGATAGGCAATTAAAGCTGGCTGCTAGGATGTGCTTAAAATACACATACACTGACAGGCATGCTGTTTAGGTACCCAGAAATTTTACGCACAGCGCGTACAAGGGAGCAGAGAGTACTTTTTTTGTCCTATTGGCGCACACAACAAAACTGCTTTCACGTAGAGCAGGGGTGTCAAACAGAAGGCCCAAGGGGGAGCAGATCCGGCCCACAATATGGTCAGATCTGGCCTGCGAGGCCATCCTCGAAAATGTAAGGGGCCGGCCCAGGTCGCTTCGGCCTGGTCTAACCAATGTGAAGAGGAAATATGCCGCAGTTTGGGAAGTGGTGTCAAGCTGGCCATGCCCACCCAGTTGGCTACACCCACCCAATCGGCCATGGCCATCCAGCCCCCTGAGGTCGACCACAACCCTGATGCACAACCCTGAAGTATTTTTTCCCCTCTTACTGCGTTCTTGTGTTCTGCGAATTTCCTCCCTTTTTCAGCACCTTAAAGCTATAGGACATGAAATTAATTTTGAAGGAACCAGGTTAATCTCCAAAACAGAACACTTCAACAAGAGAATAATTATGGAAACTATCTAAATAGAGAAACACCCCCACAACATGAATAAACTTGACGATACCTCCTGCCTACCAGCCCTAGTCAACAAATGAGCCCCACCCACCACCCAGGCTGTTACAACATGAAACAACAATAGACACACATCCAGCACCAATCAGCATCAATCTACCAATCATGATACAGCCACACAACCAATCATTCCACTTACTGAAACAAAGCCAGCACTCCACCCCCACACCAAGATTTAGAGAAAGACGGCAGCTCCGATCACACTTTAAACACTTTAAGCCCAAAACCCAGCCTGAAGATGGCGAGTGAGACCTCGCTGAAACGTTGCCAATACAATCTCAATCTTACATGGGAAAAGACCCGAATACAACAAAACCAGCATACCTACACCCGTGAAAATCTATGAAAATAGATGATAGATCGATAGATCGATAGATCGATAGATCGATAGATCGATAGATCGATAGATCGATAGATCGATAGATCGATAGATCGATAGATAGATAGATAGATAGATAGATAGAGGGGAGAGAGAGATTGTTGTATCTGCAGCTTAATGAATAATTGATAATCATCCATCCATCCCTCCATCCATCTATCCATCTATCCATCTATCCATCTATCCATCTATCCATCTATCTTCTAGAATTCTATTCTATAAAGAAATCTATTTTAGCATCAATAGGAGAAACTTCAGCATTCCTTGATTATTTTATTTCTGCCTCACCAGGAGCTCAAAAAAAAAAAGGAAAACATTCAAAACAATAATGGATTTGACAGCATATTATGACAATCAGTCCTGGTGAGCCCCAGAGCCATAAATACGTCACGCCACACCACAATAAAGAGGACAGCTTCTCTTCTGCAGGACATTGGAAATGTCACAGTGAGGGGATTGTTTGTCCCCGTCGCCATGACAACGTCACTGGTACTTATCATTAACTTTCACATCAATTTTTTTTAAGAGGCAGGAACAAAATCCAGGCTCTTTGTTAGGAAAAAGCGAAAAGCAAAACAGCAAGTCAATGTTGGCCCAACTTTTTCCAAAGCTGCTATTCTAATTACTCTGAGATTGATGAGCTTAGTTTTTCACTAAGACTGGTGGCAGTTAATTCCTGTGACCTGAATGGCTCTAGAAGTCTCTTTAGGAGATGGCGCCCTGGAAGTTTGATTATTAGTGACATCTTGTAACTGAGAAGAAGCTTATCTCTCCAGACAGTGTTGATAACTTGAGACAAGGTTGAACTGGGAAGTGGTGTGACAGTGTGTGGCAAATAAATAAATAAGAACCGTCTGCTTCCCTGCTCTAGCTAGAAGATCGCAAGAAGAAGAAAATATCAACTGGTTTCACACCGTTGTAAACTCTATGCTTCTAAATTCTGGAGAACTCTCTTTCACCCTCCTGTATCTGGCCACTTGTAAATATTTGTGCTGTCAGCCTGACCAATCTTACATTTGAATATTATTATTGCTTCTTTTATTCATTAAACATGAAACTCAGTCAACTCAATATTTAAAAATGTGTCACAAATACCATTGACTGGTACTGATGGTTGATAGGGGTTGCTGCCAATATCCTAGGTTTCAACCAAGTATCTTCTTAAAATGTACGATGTTCCAAGTAGCACAGTTGTTTGCAGTTCTGCTGGTGTTATTGCAGGAAGCTGCAATTTATTGATGTATTTTATAAAATTCTTGGACATGGTACCAAGTGCCCTAATGACAATGGGTATCATGTTTCATCCATAATTGCATAGTTTCAGTGGCCAGGTCGCAATACTTTTATGATTTTTTTCCAATTCTTTTTCTTCGACTCTGGCATCTCCTGGTACCGTATATCAATAAATTGTACATTTTGGTTTTCAACAACCGTGATATCTGGCATGTTGTGTTCCAAATGATTATCCGTCTGTATTTAAAAGTCACACAAGACCTTCACCTTCTCATTTTCGATAACTTTTTCCACTTTATGTTCCCATGACTTTTTGGATACAGGTTAAGTCATATTTTTTTACATAATGACCAGTGGATTAATTAAGCAACTCGGTCGTATATAGCTTTATAATCAGTTTGTGCAATTTTGCTGCATTTACATATGAAATGTGAAACAGTTTCAACTTTGTTTTTGCAAAGTTGGCAGTTTGGATTGTCTGTAAAAAATTGTATCTTCGCTTTCATGGCATTCGTTTGTAGTGCTTGTTTTTCAGCAGCCAGTATTAAACCTTCCATTTCTTTCTTGATGGTTGCCTTCTTAAGCTATGCCCATGTAAAGTTGTCATCACATTTTCCTTCAATGTTTTTAAAGTGCTGTCCATGCAAAGTTTTGGTTTTCCATCTATTTAATTTGTCATCTCGCTGTTTTTTCTAATATTCTGCCTTTGTTTCTGTTGTTTTTTCTGATGTTGTTTCTGTTGTTTTGTTGTTGTTGTTGTTGTTGTTATTCCGATGTAATTGGTCAGGCTGACAGCACTAATAATCGGGAATGGTTGGGGAATTCTGATTTAGGGCACTGAGTTGGCTCAGAAATAGGCAGGCTTACAAAATGATGTGGAGTTGATAACAACCTTCCATAATGGCAGAAATCTTGAATAAGATAAGAAGGAAGACAAAGATGCAGAAAATAAGATGATACACAGATGATATAGCAGTGAAGGGAGAGTCCCTGTGTTAAAGGCTTCAGAACTATATATTTTAGTCCATCAGTCTAAACAGAGGTAGTATTCAGCAGGTTCTGACCAGTTCTGGAAAATCGGTAGTGGAAATTTTTAGTAGTTCAGGGAACTGATAAATACCACCTCTGACTGGCCCCACCCCCATCTAGTCTCTACCTCACGAGTCCCACCTGGTTGGGAGGGAATGGAGATTTTACAGTATCCTTCCTCTGCCATGTCCACCAAGCCACGCCATGCCACGCCCTCAGAACCGATAGTAAATTTCTTTGAATCCCACCACTAAATCTAAGCCATTATATCCTGGCTTATGTTCCATAGAAATCACTGATATTTATTTCTGGGGGGGAAAAACAGGCATAAGAGAAAACTGCAAGTTTATTGACGTTTCATAAATTGTGGCTAATGTTTCCAGCTTTTATTCAATGTTTTTCTTATGAAACGTTACTGAATTTTCTTCCTTCTTACAGAGAAGCATCTTACTCAAATATTATGGTGATTTTGGAGTCTTTTTTTTTTAACCGAACCCTCTTTTCTTCAATTGCCTTGGCACCACGTTCATTTGTAGTGAAAATACGCGGTTGCTTCATTGCTGATTTTGATCATAAGGTTATTATCATCCTAAAGTTCAATCTACAGAAATTGAATTTTGTAACCAGGAGAGCTGTTCGTGATTTTTTCCCTTCTTTTTTTTTAGGCCTCTCCTTGTTAATTAGAAGTGTACATATTGGGAAATTAACTATGAAATACTAAAAATGATAAATTATTCCATGTTTGAAAGTATAAATTAAAGGTTTGGTGTATATAAAATTTGTCATGTTTAATTGCAAGTTCAATTAAAATTCAGGATAATGATGATTTATACAGGTTTCTGTGTAATTTGATATTCATTAGCTTAGCCAGACACATGCTGATATTAGCTCGTTAATTATGTTTCCTTTTGTTGAAAGCAGCCTTGTGAAAGCAATCTGTTCAAAGTTTTCCAAACTCATTCGGCTAAATGAATATTTAGCAGCTGTTCTTGCTATTGAGATGATCACTGTGGCTTCATTTGACTCATACATGGCATCAATCATGGCTACTGTATAAGAGCAAGGTTGTCTCATTACAAACCCATTTATGAAGGTTACGGGTGACCGTTAACAAGCTACTGCATGTAACAGCAGAATACAACTTTATAGTAACGTCAAGCATTCCCTGCATGGAGATTTGAGAAAGAACTAACCGTCCAAATCAGGGGTGAGATTGAGCCAGTTCAGACTGATTCGGGTGAACCGGTAGCTCCGACTATCAGCTGGGAGCGAACCAGTTTGCTCTCACTTTGAAGTGGGCTCGCCTGCCTGCCCCTGCACTATACTCACCTATATTTCCTTTTCCGAAGCCCAGCTGATCAGCGAGGTAGAGTGGATTGTCGCGCCTCAGCTGTTTTCCTCTCCAGCAGTAATGCAGACAGTGAGTTTTCTGTAAACTGAGTGCATGCACGCTTAGTGAACCAGTTGTTAAACCGGTGGGATCCCACCTGTGGTCCTAATGCCGAGTAACTCAAGAAATCTGGAGAAATGACCAAGATGGAATTGTAATAACTCTTGATTCTTTTCATGGATGAAATAAACTAAGGAATGAACTGATGTAATTTCTGAATATCATACAGTAGCTGCTTTTACATTTTTCCCTTAGGGCATCTTTTAAGGTGATACCCAAGAGTTTTATTAAAGCTCCTTCCACAATCTTGGAACTTTTTTCCAGAAGATTTGCCATCACTGAAGGCTTTCAAAAAGAGATTGGATAGCTCCCTGTCTGAAATAATATAGGGTCTTCTGCTTGAGCAGGTGATTGGCCTGGAACTGGGGTCTCCAACCTTGGCAACTTTAAGACTTATGGACTTCAACTCCCAGAGTTCCTCAGCCAGGCTGAGGAACTCTGGGAGTTGAAGTCCACAAATCTTAAAGTTGCTAAAATTGGAGATCTCTGGCCTATAAGATCTCCAAGGTCCCTTCCCATTCTATTATTCTGTGTTCTGTTTTGGGGAAACAATTGACGGTTCAGTTTTTGCCATACCTGCTATATCTGAACAGGGCAGAACATGGAGAAATAAAAGAAACTTCCTTCTTCTAGTTGACCTCAACATGGGTACTCAAATAATATCAAGATGCTGAAGCCCTCAAAAATGCAGAGAAGAGCAACAAAGAGGATAAGGGGTCTGGAGCCTACATTGTATGAAGAATGTCTAAGGGAAATAAATCTGTTTAGCCTAACAAAGAGAAGGCTTAGCGGAGATATGATAGCTTCCAATACTTGAAGAGCTGAGACAGGGAAGAGAGCATTTATTCATTCTGGTCCATTCACAACTAGAGTTCTAGGTGTAGTCAGTGGCAAACATGGTGAACACAGAACAGGAGATCTCCACAATGGAAAAAACAAGAGTTGAGGTGACACGGTGGTTAGAGTGCCGTACTGCAGGCTACATCAGCTGATTGCAAGCTACAGTTCAGCAGTTCAAATCTCACCGGCTCAAGGTTGACTCCGCCTTCCATCGTTCCGAGGTGGGTAAAATGAGGACCCAGATTGTTGGGGGCAATATGCTGACTCTGTAAACCTCTTCGTGCTATGCATGGTGCATAGTGCTGTGAAGCACTATGAAGCAATAAATAAATCTAAGTGCTATTGCTAATATCAGGGCAACCAGAATCCATCAAAGCTGACTGACTCTTGTTGGACATTTCTGTGAGATGCATCAGACACAGAGGACAAACAAAAACCAGCAGCAAAACACTTTTAGCCCTCTTGAACCTATGCAGCACATCTGAAATATTATGCGATCAAATACCACTACTCCTCATTTTACAACAATTTGTTTAGTGGCCATTCAAAGTTACAACAGCACTGAAAAAAGTGACACGGCCGTTTCTCACACTTGCGACCATTGCAGTTTCCCTGTGATCATGTGATCAAAATTCAGAGACTTGGCAACTGACACATATTTATGATAATTGCAGGGTCGCAGATCATGTGATTCCCCTTTTGTGACCAACAAAGTCAAGAGATTAACAAAAATTACCCAAACAACTGTAGTAATGCACTTAACACCTGTGGCAAATGTGTCACTTAGCAACAGAAATTTGGGTCTCTATTATGGCCAGAAGTCGAGAGCTACCTGTACATCAGAGGTGTCCAACTTGCGATGACACGTCGTCACGTGACATATTGCAACTTTCCCCCGCTTCCTAACGTGGGGGTGGGCATGGCCAGTGCATGACGCATCTGGCCCGCGGGCCATGAATTTGACACCCCTGCTGTACATCATTAAAGGTTCATTTCATATTCCTCAAGATTACTGTGTGACACAGTAGTGAGGAATGCAGGCTGGGGAATTAGAGCTATCTAGTTCATCTTCTATGTACTTTGTGGGAATTCTGGGAATTGAAGTCCACAGGTCTTAATGTCGCCAAGGTTGGAGTTGCCCTAGACCTATCTAGTTCCTCTTCTATGTACTTTGTGGACAATTGGATAGTTCTGGGAAGCTCACAGGCTTGGCCTGTGAGACAATACCTTCCTTTCACAGTTGTTTCTCAGCAACCAGTACAACATAACAAATATGCTGCCTAAGAGTTAGCCAAGAACTAGCGGGTGTTCTTCTAGAAACCTCTCCAGTCCCTTTCTGAACCTCTCCAAATTGGCTGCAGCTGCTGGCAGCAAATTACAAAGTTTATTTATGCATGGGGTGACCAAAGGATTTCCTTGAATTGGTCTTAAAACCACCTTCCTTTTGTTTCAATGGCTGATCTGAAGGCAAGCTGTCCCACTGATTGATTGTTCTCACTGTCAGGAAATTTCTCCTTCTCTCCTTGATTAGTTTCCATCCGTTATTTTTTTCCCCTTCTGGTACTTTGAAAAATAAGTTGACTAGAAGCTGGATGATGATGGTTGCTCTTATTATCAGCCAAATCAATACCATTGCAGAATGAAGGCCTCTTACTTGATAGTTATGGACTCTCATCTACCATATGGTCCTGTATGAATTTGTAAATAGATGTTTGTTTGTCTCTCCCCCCCCCCCCCGCGCTGCCTGATATTCTGTCTTCTCTGAGATAGAGAAGTTCAGGACCTATTCCAGGAGGCAATCAACCTAGAAATAAGAAGTTTCCTAACAGTAAGAACAGTTAGTTAGTGGAACGACTTGCCTCCAGAGGTTGTGGGTGCTCCATCATTGGAGGTTTTAAGAAGAGATTGGACAGTAACTTGTCTGGAATGGTATACAGCACTGATGGCTCATCTTTTTGTGATTGCATGCCAAAAGCATGTGTGTGTGTACGTGTGCCAGTGTACGCCCGTGCCCATAATGCAATATGCACGCTCCCCCCACCCTCCATGCATGCCCCCATGACCCCTTGGCCCATTTTGCACCTATTAGGTCTCCCTGCAGCCTCCTGGTAGCAAAAATGAGCCACAGAGAGTCGTGCTGCCCCCCCTCCCAACACAGTTTTGGGCGTACTGTGTTTCCCCGAAAATACAACATGTCCTGAAACTAAAGCCTTGCCACATTTTTTGGGTGGGCAAAAATATAAGCCCCTGCTTCGAAAATAAGCCCCTTGGACACCCCCCCCCCCGGCGAGGCAGAGCACCGCTCACCGACCTAGCGGTATCCCGAAGGCGCCAAGCCGCAGGAGCCAGGGGGCGGAAGAAAGGCACTCATGTTGCTTGGCACCTTCAGGATACTGCTAGGTTGGGGAGTAGTGTTCTTCCTGGCTGGAGGGGGGAATTGCCGGGCAGCTGCTCCCTTGCGAGCGGGCTCCTGGAGATCTGGGCACAGCCTTAGGGGCGAAGCAGCCATGAGGTGACCATGCTCACGAGCAGCCACCCAGCAAACCCCTTCTCCAGCCGGGCAGAGCATTCACTATTCACTATTCACTGACCTAGGGAGTATCCCTAAGGCGCCAAGCCACATGGCGCTCTGCCCGCCCCCCAGCTCCCATGGCTTGGCACATTCAGGACAAAGTCTACCAGCAGCCTGCCCATAACCATACAGCACATTCCTAGAGCGGC
Organism: Thamnophis sirtalis; assembly: GCF_051295495.1. Classification (NCBI taxonomy): domain Eukaryota; kingdom Metazoa; phylum Chordata; class Lepidosauria; order Squamata; family Natricidae; genus Thamnophis; species Thamnophis sirtalis. The sequence continues at coordinate 24,649,015 of NW_028261395.1, forward strand.
CGCTGCTGGAAGAATCGGAAGTCAAGTTCCGGAGTTTGGAAGCCAGAGAAGAAATTTTGCTCAGAACTCGGTGGCAGCTGCAAGGACAGCTGGCCCAGGGCATGGTGAAGCTGGGAGGCATGAGAGCTGGGGGTGGAGCAGGTGCTCACACAACCCCCCTCTCCAGCTGGGCAGAGCTCCATGCACTGACCTAAGGGGAATCCTGAATGTGCCAAGCGCGGGAGCTGGGGGCGGACAGAGCACCACATGGTTTGGTGCCTTAGGGATACTCCCTAGGTCAGTGAATGGTGCTCTGCCTGGCTGGAGATGGGGTTTGCCGGGTGGTTGCTTGTGAGCATGGTCACCTCATGGCTGCTTTGCCCCTAAGGCTGTGCCCAGCTCTTCGGGAGCCGCTTGCAAGAAAGCAGCCATCCGGCAACCCCAAAACAATAAGCCCTCCCCCTCTAATAAGCCCAAGGCCATATATCGTGGGTCAAAAAATATAAGACCCTGTTGTATTTTTGGGAGCAAAAACAGGCTGGGTGGTGGTGCTTTTCACCTTATCACTCAAAGAGAGAGAGAGAGAGAGAGAGAGAGAGAGGGAGGGAGGGAGGGAGGGAGGGAGGGAGGGAGGGAGGGAGAGAGAGAGTGCAATGTGTTCAGTACTAGGTGAGGATGTCTAGGTTTCAAAGTCTGTGGAGATTTTCAGTCATCCAGGTCATAGTTCTTTCAAAGAAGAAGAAGAAAACAGTTCACTTCTCATCCAAGAAGACTTCTTTGTGACTTCTGATGCGTGGAGGATGGAAGGATGGGTATTTACAGTGGAGACTGGATGGTAGGAGGAATGGAAGGATAGCTTTTGATAGGATGTGGTGGTGGGAATGGAAGGATTACATTTCTTTGCAGTCATCTGGTTGTTAGCACTCTCTCTAAGAGCTCTTGAGACCACTGTGGGGGCCCTCAGCACAATCGGTTGTGAAATCTTTTTGGAAGTGCTATAAGGATTGCATTGTAGACTGGAGATAGGTGATGTCTTATTCCTCCCCCGCTATTGAGAGAGGAGTGTTCAGTTCTAACCCAGATGGACGCTTTGACCCCTCTTCCAAACCAACGGTCCTGTCTATTCAAAATGTGGAAATTGCTGTCTTCCAAAAAATGACCTTTGGCTTTTAAATGCAGATGGACCGGTGAATCTTTTTCTGGTGGGTTTGGTCTCCTCTGTTCTTCATCCCTCATCCTTCTTGGATAAAGAATCCATTTTCTTCTTCCTCCTCAAGGAAAAACAAAATAACAGTCTAGTTATAGTCTAAAAGCACCTTAGAATCTAGCTTTTAATGCAATTTCCTGTTCTGACCTAGGCTTCCTGATACAGTAAAAAGCACAAGCTTAGTCCCCAAAACCCTCTTTTTATTTCAAAGGCTGTGAATTATGTTCATTCACAGCCCGTAATGAGTCCCAAATAGTTGTAAAGAGTCCTACAGTAGGCTGCCAAAGGATAAAGCTGATAAGCACCCACCTTTATCTTCTTTGAAAACGCTGCCAAGGACTTAATTGGCAATTAGCTTGGCAAGGCCACACGGAGCAAAGGGTCAAGACTGAGCTTCAGAAGGTAAACTGACCAGCATGAACCAAGTTGCTTCCTGCAAAGGCTCCCCTGCCTTTGCTCCCCCTTTATGTCCTATGGGAGGGACCATTCACCTCCAAGCCTTACTTCCGAGTCATCCCTTCTGCCTTAACTTCTGGCAGCTCTGTGCATGTGCGCACTAGGAACAGGGGAGCCTGTTCCTCTGGCTCGCTGCTGTCCGACTCTGGAGGCTCCGGAGGCAGCACATAACTCCCAGATTGCCTTAGCCCGCTCTCTGCACAGAGCCCTCATCAGAGCCTCCCCCAAACTCCAGGACTGGCCCATGTTCTTCCCCAACCTCCTTGCTGTCCGACTCTGCTGCCAGCTCCACAGGCCGCCGGCAGACTACAACATTTCCATTGTGTGAAGCTGATGGAACAATATTACAGCATGAGCCTCTGCAATGGGAACAACACCCAAGATCATAGCTAAACTCAAATATTTAGATCCTCTGAGCTTCTGTTTGTTTGAATCAGGGTTCCTGATGCAATTTCACATATACTTCAGGCTTTCTCATAGATAGAACACACCCCAAAAAAGTATTAATGTCCTTCTTCTTGAGCTGTCAGTGCACTAGCCATGAGCCTATTTTTATATCGGTCCATCTTTCAGAGAAAAAATATTAATTGTCTTCTTGTTTCTAAGCCGTGCCTCTTTTGAAATCCCTCTGAATCAAAGATGAATGATCTTCCTCAAGAGGAAATTTATTCTTGTAAGGATTTCTTTACTTTGCGAGGAGAAAAACTCTTTGTGGCGTTAGCGGCCGAGATGTAGGCCGAGTGGAAAAGCACCAAAGTGATTTAATAGAAAAAGGTAATTCCTATTCAAACTGTATAGTCTCTTATTCATTTCCTCGGATTATCATCAAATTTATGTCACCAGCAAAAGGAGCTTTATTGAGTTTCACAGATATATTCCTTTTGCTTTCATTGTCATTAGTTGGCACACTGACATTTTCATATGTGTCTCAGCTAATGCCTCAAAATTACTCCAGCTACAAATGTAACAATTGAACAGATAATTTTAATAAGATTCAGCTTGACTTCAGACTGCACTCCTTCCTTTTGCTTTATAGAATGCAAATTGTAACCTGTTTTTAAAGCTGAGCAATGCAGTGAACTTTAATGGGATTTGACAACATCATATTAAGCACAACAACTACGCATAATGTACCGAAAAATTGGACGTGAAATTGGAAACATAGCTGAGAACAAAGTAAATTTACATGGTTTGGTAGTTTGAATGTCTGATATCATATTCTCTCATGCAGGCTCCATAAAAAGCAAGGGATTTAACAATGAATATCAGCGGAAAGTGCTTTTAAAGTTAAGGCTGATGGATGGCTTGTCAAAAAAAATAATTGCATTGGTTGGAAAGTCCGGGATGCGTGCTGAGGGGGAGAGCGGACGATATACAGAGAGGGTGATGGGAAGTGACAGTGGGTTGTCAAGAAGCAGTGGCTGGCCAGGGAAGTGTGAAGCCAGAGCTATAAGGTGGCAGAGTAGAACAGCCTGTCAGAGCAGGAAAGTGGCTTTAATACCCTGAAAAGCAAAGGAATCCGCCTGTCAGCCTTGCTCAGCCGTGCTGAAAGAGGAAAAGGAACATGGCAGAAAGTTAGAGACACTAAATGGGGGCTGGGGGAAAACTGAGGGAAAAGGGGGAAAAATCGGAAAGGGCGGGAGGAGAAGGGAAAGCTGATGATTTCATTTGGGTCAACAAATGGCCAACTTGCGGCTGAAATGGGGTGTGGGTGTGGGTCACTCTAGGCCAAGTTCCAAGACTTGGCCGAGGTTGGGGTTTGGCTGGCCCCACTGGTCAGTGGAGCAGAGTGTTGGTTACGTGACAGGAGGACATGTGATTCGGATTTTGTCTGGAGGCCTCCTTCTGGCCCACGGGTGCAGCAGAATAGGAATGAAAGTTCGGACCCAAAAATTGGCATAAGCTTTCCTCCCTCCTTCCCTCCCACGCTCCCTTCCTCCTTTCCTCCTCTCTAGCTCCTTCCTTCCTTCCCTCCTTCCCTTCTTCCTCCCTCCCAGAATCCCTTCTTCCTTTCCTCCTCTCTAGCTACTTCCTTCCTTCCCTTCTTCCTCCTTCCCACGCTCCCTTCCTCCTCTCTAGCTATTTCCTTCCTTTCCATTCTTCCTCCAACCCTCCTTCCTTCCTTCCCTCCTTCCTCCGCCCTCCCTCCCTCCCTCCCTCCCTCCTCTCTAGCTACTTCCTTCCTTCCCACCTTCCTCTCTCCCTCCCTCCTCTCTATCTACTTCCTTCCTTGCTCCCCTCATTTCTTTCTCTCTCCAATCCTCCTCTCTAGCTCCTCCTTTCCTCCCTCTCTCCCACCCATTGAAAATGCCAGCAAAAGTTTTGGAATTTGTGGAATATAGAAACAAATTCATTTGTATGCATATACACACTTGCCTTTGAAATCAATTGTCCTCCAGAAGCAGGAGCAATAATAATTACAGATAGTCCTTGACTTATGACCTTAATCGAGCCCGACATTTCTGTTGCCAAGTGAGACAATTAGTTAAGTAAGTTTTGTAAGCCCCGTGTTACCATCTTTCTTGCCACCATGGTTAAATGAATCACAGCAATTGTTAAGTTGCAGTGATTCATGTAAGTTAAGTTGCACTTTACACAGTTGTAAAGTGAATCTGGTTTCCCCGTTGCCTTTTCTTGGCAGAAGGTCACAAAAGGGGGATCAATATGACCCCAGGACACTGCGACCATCATAAATATGAGCCAGTTACCAAGCATCTGAATTGGTCGTGAGTGTGAAAAATGGTCATGAATAACTTTTTTCAGTTCTGTTGTAATTTCAGACAAAATGAACTGTTGTAAGCCAACAGTATGATATAAATTACAGGTGGCACTTGGTGCAAAATTTATTTGCAACAGACTATGAGAAACTTTGGAGAGGAACAGTTGTCCTTAATACATAGATCTATTAAAAGGTACCATTATGCTTCGGCGTTGAGTCATGCCGGCCACATGACCACGGAGATGTCTTTGGACAGCGGTGGCTCTTCAGCTTTGAAACAGAGATGAACACTGCCCCCTAGAGATGGGAACAACTAGCACATCTGTGCGAGGCGAACCTTTACCTTTATCTATGCTTCTGTTATTCGTTTGATGGGCTTAGTTTCGTTTATGAAAGGCAAAAGGTCCTGTTTAGGGACGGCAAGAATATAACCGTCCCTAAACTTTTAAATTGCTTAATTAGCAATCGCTTCTATGACTCCCTTTCTCTACTCCCCTTTTAAACACAATACAGAGACTTTATTTGCTAAGGGGTTTGATTCCCCGATTTTGAATGGCGCCCACTTTTTTGTCTTCCAACTTGGTCCAAGACCAAGAGCACCAGTTGTGATGAAGTGGAAAACGTGAACAGATGGAATTTGTACCATGTAACTGCTGAGAAATATTAAGGGTGTTGCCCTTAAATAAATCGGAGGGAAGTGTGAAGGCAGAGGGCTATTTCAGTTCAAATTCTTGCTGCGCAGAGTGCCTGCTCCTGGGGTGATCCTTGGCAACTGGCCAGGCCCTTTGGATTTTCCCTTTCCCAACCAGATGAGTGGTCAAATATAAAAGGTAAAAATAAAGGTTCCCCTTGCACATATGTGTAGTCATATCCGGCTCTAGGGGGTGGTACTCATCTATGTTTATAAGCCGAAGAGCCAGTGCTGTCTGAAGACGTCTCCGTAGTCATGTGGCCAGCATAACTAAATGCCGAAGGCACACAGAACGCTGTTACCTTCCCACCAAAGGTTGTCCCTATTTTTCTACTTGCATTTTTTACATGCTTTAGAACTGCTAGGTTAGCAGAAGCTGGGACAATTAACGGCAGCTCACTCCATTATGCGGCACTAGGGATTCGAACTGCTAAACTACTGACCTTCTGATCCACAAGTTCAGCGTCTTAGCCACTGAGCCACCATGTCCCCTTGGTCAAATATTGATGGGGTTTAATGGGTTAAACTGCAGTTACAGAGGCTGTGAGAAAGAGTAAAGTTGCAAAGGTAGCAGGCTTTCTAGCAAGGGGATAGCTTATAAATTGAGATTGGGGACAGGCCTAGGATTTGTTTGTATGTGACAATTTCTACTTTTAAATTCTGGAATTACATCAAGGTGTGCCCCCTGTGTCACTTTGAAAGAAACATAATGCCAATTTTACAAATGAATGTTTTTCACTTTTGGTTGGTTTTAGTGTTGTTCGTTGCTTTAATGACAAAATTGTTAGTTCTGGAGTCTTTCCTTCTTTTCTTCCTTCCTCCCTCCCTCCCTTCCAGTCATCTTTCCCCCTTTTTTCCTTCCTTCTCTTCTCTTTTCTTTCTTTCTTTCTTTCTTTCTTTCTTTTTCTTTCTTTCTTTCTTTCTTTCCTTCCTTTCTTCCTCCCTCCCTCCCTCCTTTCTTTCTTTCTCCCTCCCTCCCTCCCTCCCTCCCAGCCTTCCTTCCCAAAATAGCACCTGTGCTCCTATTCCTCTTCCTTTTTTAATGGAGTGTTTACAAAATTACTCAATACAGTTGTAAAAGTTCTTTGTTCTAATGCACTCAGTTTCATCTTCGCTTTCTGGTACATAATCACTAACGACAGGTCTCCATTAAATGGTGGCAATGTTGCTTTGTGGTTTACATCTTGGAAACATGCAAAGGGGTGGGGGGGAGTCATATAAAACAATGTTTGAAGGAAGAAGCAGCTTTCTCCAGTTCCTCTGGCTCTTCTAGTAAAAAATTCAGTTGTCAATCTTATCCCACGTTTTATCTTGTTTGGTAATGTTACTTTAAAACTGTGATATATAATGGATAGGGTCAATGACAGAAATAAATAGTTTATTAGCTCTTCGGCGCAAATATACTGTATTTTGGGAGAGATCAGGGGAGCGGTGAGTTTAGCAATCTGTGTAAGAGTTGGACAAAGCCACGGTGCAGTTTTTCGAGAGTGCTAATAATAGTTTGCATATAAAGAGGTTTTTATTACAATGCGATGCAGAATAGCTTGTTGAAAAGGTCATATGGTTCATTATTAAGTCTTACAACATAGAAGCAATACCTTTTTCTGCTGATCGGCTATCACAAAGCTTTAAATGTTAGGTCTTTATTGTTAGGAGTCTTCGAGGGGTTATAGTGTATTCCCCCTCCCCCACTCCCCCAAATGTAAGGCTGCCTTCGGCTGCACATTGAAAGTCCCTTTCTTCTTCTCCCTAAATTCTTTTTTTTAAAAAAAAAACATTTTTTATTCAACATTTTTTAAACATTGAAATCACAGTTACACTTTTACAGCTTTCCGTTATCAATATTTTTTTTTCCTAATTTCTAATTTTCCATTCTAAGGCCTATTGTTTTATACATATACCTCCTTATTTCATAGCAAATATAATATATACAACATTAACACCTCTGTTACTCTCTAAATATATACCATATCCTTTTGTTATACTTTCTATGTATTCATTATGCATTAATTTTACATCTCTTTTCTAGCCAATTATACCACCTATTCCATGTCTTATAATACTCTGTTTCCTCTCTATCACTTAGTTCCATCGTTAATTTATCCATTTCCGCGCAATCCAGCATCTTTTTTTAAATGATCTCTGCCTTTGAGGGGACGTTTTTTTATTTCCAGTTTTGATTCTCCCTTAAACTCTTGAGTTCTTTTCAGGCAAATGAGACCTGAGGCTAGAAACCGAACTGAAAAAATGTAAAAGTGGACAAGATGAATTGCAAAGGCGCCGTGCATAAATAAATTACAGGGGGAAACAAGATGAACAATGATTGTGTGGTTGAAGACCTGGCTGAATACTCGTGTCAGGTGGTGATTGGAAGAATGATAAATGGAGTGACCTAACAAAAGATTGACTTCTCCAAAAGACAGGCCCCTTTAATGGATGGGAAAGGATGAAGCCTCATTTAGAAGGGAGAGGCTGTTTGCTGGGCAGATATGACAAAGAGAAAGTCGACAACCATTGATTTACATTCGGGAATGACAGTTGAAAAATTCAACAATAATCATGACAAATGAGAAGCGATGCAGTCAGAAGGAAAGGGGGGGAAGAGAGAGGGAGGGGAAAAAAAGTCAATACGTTAAGCTTGAGAAGAAATGCCAAGGTCACAGGGAAAGGTTCCCAAAACTTTGCTTTTGACAACCTTAATGGGGGAATATTTGGAAAGATGCCATCCAGGTTGTAAGATACGGCTTGGGAGGGAAGGATTGTATGGTTTGTGTCAGCTTCTTCCAAACTGCTCTGAAATGTTTGCTTCAGTTTCTGGGAAGAAAATGTTCTCCGGATTTCTTTGCATCGCCGTGCAGAAATTCTTGGAATGAAATAACGTGAGCAACCCCTAAGTGTCTTCGAACAACATAACATTGTACTGCAAACTCAGACGTACAAAACCTTTGCCAGACCAATTCTCGAATACAGCTTGTCTGCCTGGAATCCACCCTGTTTTATCGGATATTAATACAATTGAGCAGGTCCAGAGGTATTTCACGAGAAGAGTACTCCATTCCTCTGCTTGCAATAGAATCCCTTACGCCACCAGGTTGAAATTGTGGGCTTGGACAACCTGGAACTGCACCACCTGTGGACGGACCTAAGCGTAGTACCCAAAATTGTCTATTACAACGTCTTACCTTTCAACGGCTTCTTCAGCTTCAACCTCAATAATATGCAGGCAAACAATCGATACAAACTCAAGGTAAACCGCTCCAAACTCGATTGCAGAAAAGATGACTTCAGCAACAGAGTGGTCAATGCCTGGAATGGTCTATCTGACTCCATTGTTATATTCTCAAACCCTCACAGCTTCAACCTTAAACTGTCTATGGTGGACCTCACTCCATTCCTAAGACGTCCGCGTAAAGGGGGTGTGCATAAGTGCACCAACGTGCCTACCGTCCCTGTCTTACTGTCCCCATTTATTTGTACTCATTTCCTTCATTCATGTCCATGTTTATACTTATACCTGCTACCTTGTATATGTTTGACAAACTAAACAAACAAATAAAAATAAATAAATAAAATAACGTAGATCTTCCTCCCTTTTTCTGCTGTACAGGCGAATGCATTTATTATCTTTGTATTTTTTAAATCCACAGATGCCACGGGAACGCAGAGTTGATTGGGAAAGTCAGGTGCTGCTTTGTTATTGACGGAAGAAAATAAGTTTGGTGGCTTTTGCCTCTGCTGCTGGAATGCCTGCCCTTGCAATTTTTTTTTTTTAAAAGAAAGAAATATGAAGGCGCCGTTAATGAGGTTTCAAGTTAGTTTGGGGGGAAACGATTGTGTTAGAAAAGCAGGGAACGCATTTGGAAATTGTCCAGCTTTCTAGCGTATGCTTATGCAGTTCTTGAGAAAGCTGTTATAAATAATTAGAGGAGCATCATATTTCACTGACATTTCTGTATTTGCAAAAAAAAGCCTATTCAGGCAATGTTTGTAAAATAACTGTCCTTTATAAAAGAAATGAATCGGTACTTTTTCCTCAGTCTGGAGCATATTAAATGGCACAAAAATCTTTATTAAGCAATTTTAAAATAAGATGTGCCGGGGGAAAATATTTCATTTGGCCTTGATTTGTCTTCTGTAGCCACTGGAGTAATGATCTGTGAGTCCAGGGCTCACATGAGGAATGGCTGAGCCAGAAGGAGAAATAACTCTGGAGTCCACAATAAGAAAGAAGAGATGAATTGTTGGGTAGTTGTGTAAAGATAGTTCTCCCTTTCTCCTGAGCTTGTTCACCTGGATGTTTGGGGGGGGGATGAAAAAAGAAGGCAACTAAGCACACCTTAACTGTCCTGTTGGCATATGCAGCAAAAGAAACTCCCGAGACATTATTTTACCAAGAGTATAACTTTACTGATAGATCCATACAGACGCAGAAGAAGTGAATCTAGCTCTGAGGTTTTCACACAAAAACAGCATATTTCCCCTATCCCCCATATGGACTGTCCATTGTTCACCAATCCTACATGTTCTTTTTATTTTGGGAAAACAGTCTGTGCCTTCAGAAGGTTCCCATCACAAGGCCTTGAAGTGCCAGGATTGTCTGAGGCTGCAAACGGTTCACATACATTCCTCACCTCCCAATGCATGTTCTGGCTAAACATCCCAAGATCATGAAGTAGACTCCTCGTCCCAATAAAAACATCTTTTATTTAGGTTAAAGGGAATTCCTCTCCAGCAAAGTCCCGGCCAACAGTCTTTCATGAGATTTTACAACTACAGACCTGTATCCGGCTTGGAGAGCTGCCAGGCCAATATCTTCCAAAGGCCACGCTGTAGCAGCAATTACTTGGCAAGAAATCAGGAACAGATTTTCACCCTAATGAATCAAACTAATTGTCTCCTGAAAACTCCCTCCCCTATAGCTGCTCTTTATTCCCAAGGGAGGGGCCATTCACTGTCCACCTGTGCCTTTACTCCCAAGTCAGCCCTTGTTCCTTAACTGTTTCCTTGTACTATCAGCTCTGGGCATGCACACATCAGGAACAGGCTCCAGCTGTTCTTCTACCCCACTGATATCCGACTCCGAAGGCAGATGATAACTGTCAGACAGCTCTGGTCCCATCTTTGACTCAGAGCACTTGTCAGGGCACTTGTCAGAGCCTTCCCCAGGCTCTAGGACTGGCCCACGTTCCTCCCCAAACTTTCCGAGTCTGCCACCAGTTCTGCTGGCTGCTGGTTAGGGGCTTCAGGTTAGGGCTGGTTAGGGCTCAGCTTCACCACACATGCATGTGTGCCTCCCACCAGCCAGCTGATTTTCGGGTCTCTACTGTGCATCTGTGGGGACGGTGCACATGAGGGAGATGTGCATGTATGTGTGTGGGAGAAAGGGGGTCATGCATGCTTGCATGGTGTAGGGGGGCACAAGAGCCCACAGGAGCTCCCCCATGGCCTGTTTTTGGTCCTAGAAGGCTGCAGGGTGGCCTATTAGGCCCAAAATGGGGCATGGGGTTGTATGTTAGGTTCCCCCCCATGGCCCATTTTTGGTCCCAGGAGGCTGTTGGGAGGTCTACTAGACCAAAAACGGGGCATGGGGGTGCGGCGCACATTTGCGGGGGGAGGACAGGGTGTCATGTGCAGGGGGTCATGTGCGCATGTGCAGGGAGGGCAGGGGGAGCACAGGGAGTCACACCTGCATGCACATGGTATGGGGTGCATGGGGGTGTTATGTGTGCATTGCAATCGGCGGCAAAAAGGTTAGCCATCACTGAGCTAAGATGTTCTAAAGGATCCATTTGACATTGACTGTGAGAGCTTTCTCTGAGTTGAGGGACAACTTATAAATATTTCACAAAGATAAATAAATAAGCAAACAAACAAATAAATAGAAAGATGTCCTCACACTGCCTCTTTTGGTAACCCCGTGATTTAGGCTAGCCTGCAGTTGATTGAAGTTGAAGCAATGAGTGAACTTAATGGTGAAGTGGCAGGTCTCTCTTGTTCAAGGTTAATATACTATTAAGCCACCTTGGTTTTTAACATTTGTAGAGCTGACTAAAAAAAAATCTATATTTTCACCCAAGCAACTGGAAGTGCCATAAGCATTTTCATTTCATGTTATGCTGCTACCGAAGGATGCATTTCTTAAAATATTCCACAGTTCAGAAATTATTTATTTGCCACTATTTATAATAAATTATTTAGAGTGCAAAGTGCTTCACAGGCTACTATAAATATATTAGTCTTTCAGGGGTTAAAAGGCACCTTATTGTTTTTGGTGCAGAAAGCTAGCCCAAGTCTCTTTTGGAAAGTCATCTCTTTAAAAATCTGAATTAAAGGCAACATTTAGTCCTATTTAGGCTTTGGTAAATGTGAGGGCTCTTAGTGATTTTATAGTCCTGCCAAGGGAGGGCATTCCCTGTTTGCATGTGTTGGAATACATATTAGAATGTATTTTGTATTGCAACAACTACAGAATTATTCAGTCAGCAGATGGCAGCATTTAGTGTGCATCTATGGTTATAATCTATGGTTTCTTTATGTTCTGCGGAGAGTTTCCTGTTTCCTGCTACAGTTGAAAAGTTGAGCAGTAAAGCACATGGTGACTGTACTCTTTGTTTGCTCTGTGGTGCTTTGCAGAAAACAGAATTTCTAACAGCATGGCAGTCAAGAAGCTTAATTTCACCCGCAGAAGTTTTCTTCCTAAAAACAATCATAACTGGACATGTGGTTAATGTCATTTAACCAACGCTTATTCATTTTATTCAATTAACATGTTGTCGTATTTTTAGTTAGAACTTTCTGATTTGATTTGGTTGTTTCAACTTTTATCACCTGATCTTTGAATGTCATGATTGTTTGAATGTTCATTTGACTCATGTTAGTGGGGAATAGGTGCCCATAGATTTCCTACATTTCCTTAATGTCTGAGGAAGCTATCCTTAAGCAAGAACTGATGTGAAGCCAGAGCTTCAGCAACTAATCAATTTAAAGGTAGTCCTTCAAGTAATTAAGCTCTACCAATTTGATAATGGGTGCTACTTGTTGGATATAAACAGGTAGTCCTAGACTTATGACCATAATTAAGCCCAAAACTTGCCTCAATACAGAACTTAACAAGATAGTTATTAAGTGAATTTTGCCCCATTGTATGGCCTTTCTTGCCTTAGTTGTTAAGTGAATCACTGCAGTTGAATGTTAAGTGAATCTGGTAACCCATTGCAAATGGTGATCACATGACCCTGGGACATTGCAACCATCATATATCCAAATTGTAAACTTGTGACTTTTGTAATCTTAATGAATTCAAAGTGACTTTTAAACAGAAAGTTTGGAAAAGTTGCTTGGACAATGTCCTGCCCGATTAAAATGTTCGTACATTGCAACCTGCACAGGAAATGTTAAATTATTAGAAAAGAATACTTTATCCATATATCTGTGTACCCATATGCAGAGACACTCCCCCCCCCCCATACTCACAGGGGTAATCCTCAATATACAACCTGAATGAAGCCCAAAATGTATGTTGCTCAGTGAGAAATTTGTTAAGTTTTTTTGGTCCCATTTTTTTTACTTTTCTCACCACATTCATTAAATGAATCCCTGCAGTTGTTAAATTAGTTATACGGTTGCTAAGCATACCTGCCTTCCCCTTTTAACTTTGATTCTGAGAAGGTTGCAAAAGGGGATCATGTGACACCCCCCCAGGACTTTGTGACCATCATAAATATGAATCAGTTGTCAAGCATCTGAATTTTGATCATGTGACTATGGGAGTTCATGCAATGGTCGTAAGTGTGAAAAATGGTCCTTTTTTAAGTTGTAAATTCAAACAGTCACTAAATGAACTGTTGTACGTCCAGGGCTCCCTATACTTGACAAGCTTATATCTGAAAACGTTAAACTTTCTTGTGCTGTCTGAGACATAAAACACACCAGAAGTAATTTCTGCTTAAGGTACGGTAAAGGTAATGGTTCCCCTTGCACATATGTGCTAGTCGTTCCCGACTCTAGGGGGCGGTGCTCATCTCTGTTTCAAAGCCGAAGAGCCAGCGCTGTCTGAAGACGTCTCCGTGATCATGTGGCCGGCATGACTAAATGCCGAAGGCACACGGAACACTGTTACCTTCCCACCAAAGGTGGTCCCTATTTTTCTACTTTCATTTTTACATGCTTTCGAACTGCTAGGTTGGCAGAAGCTAGGACAAGTAACGGAAGCTCACTCCATTACGCGGCACTAGGTATTCGAACTGCCGAACCATGTGTATGTGTGCGTAGCGGAAATTTTGAGTAGTTCAGAGAACCGGCAAATGCCACCTCTGGCTGGCCTCAGAGTAGAGTGGGAATGGAGATTTTGCAGTATCCTTTCCCTGCCACGCCCACCAAACTACACCTACAGAACCATTAGTAATTTTTTTTTGACATCATAACATAACATAACATAGCATAACATAACATACAATATATATGAAGGATATATAAGACAGACTGACAGTTAGGAAAAACAAATATGTAATTCTGCACTATGATATTCTATCATGTGTACCTTCGTAAGTCCATTCTACCCCTTTTAAAAGATTGTGAAAATCTTTTTTTCCCCCTTAAGGTACGGTAGAACAGATTAAATTTAAGAAGGAAAGTCTGAGCTACAGGGCTGCCAAACGATATCTAGGCTTCATCAGTGAAGACACCTTTTTAACTTTAGAAATTGAGCAAAAAAACCACTAGTTTATAAATGACTAGGGCCAGTTATTTGAGATAATCTGAGATCTGTAATAGCTTCTTACAATGCCTCTTACACTTGAGGCTTGCACGCTAGCCCAGAAGAGACAAGAGCCTTTAGATTAAACATTTTCTAATCAGCTTTATCACTCATATCTGAATTTATCTTATTTGAGGAAAATGCCAATATATTAGCAGGCATATATGATACACAAGGTGACCCTACTAACTTAATGACATAATACATTATCCTTAATGAAGTCAATATCTTGTCTTTTAGCTGTCTGTCTATTGGGGCGATTAATTGCAGTGTCATTAAAGTTAGCTCTCTTTTCATTTGAGCTTGACAAGTCGCATAAAACTAATGTTCTTATCAGCCACTGCAATAGGTTTGAGGATGGAGGAAATTGTAGGACAAATAAGGGGGTACTGCTACAGCTAACCTGAAGGAATTTTTGCAGGGACTGCGTTTTTTCCCCCCATCTCCTTCCCTCCCCCCCCCCAAGCTGCTCCTGCTAACAAAGCAGCAAAATCAGAGGCTAAGATTTAAGATGCATTTTGTTTAGTGACTTTGGATGAGATTATCGCGAAGCATCAGAAAGCATTACATGATATGAAGGCGTCAGGATTTGCAAAAGAGCCTTCGGAGAAAACTTTAAATCAGATTAACTCTCTTTAAATGAGTGCAATAAATAAGAGGGGAGGTAGGAGTCTTCTTCTATGTAGGGCCGCAGCATCTGGGGTGTTGGTGAGCGCAGGAAAAGGAAGTAAAAATCTTCCTTCCAACCTTTAGGAGTTCTAATTCTGCATGAAATACAAATTGCACATCACAGCCATCAGGCTGAGGGAAGCGGGATGCAAAGCATGGGATAGCCGGAGAGCCGCGGGAAAGCCGACCTAGAGATTCCCTTGTCTTCCCCCCATTTCTGAAACTGGGAGCCAGGACAGCTGTAATTTACAGTGTGTTATCTTTGTCTATAGCAGCAAGATGATATGAAGTAAATCAAGGTACAGTAATGAAAGACTGGAAATTTATTCCTCCGAGCACACTTTAAAGTGTAGTGCCTCTTATAGGGCCTGCTGCAGCCTGAAGATCCCAAAATGAGAGTTAGATGAAGGGCAATAAAGAAGCCGGCAAGCTCATGTTAATGTTGTTTGTCTGCGGTTAGTAATTGGGTAGCAGTGATGAGCTGGGTGAAGACAAAGTGAGGCTCCTAGCCGGTATTGTAAATCTTACATTGTTGGAAGCAGCAGCAGTGCTAACCGATATTGATCCTTTCTTGGGCCTAGAGGTGAGCCAGGAAAACCTGTATCTTATTGCAGAGCTTACAACAGCTCCCCCTCCCAATCATTGGGGTACCAGGGACGGTTATGTGGAGAGAGGTGTTTCCATGGAGTAAAGGAGACGTGGTTTCCGGTGCTGCGTGCATCCCGCAGATGGGACTTTGCTTCAGGGGTGGGTTCTGGCTGCTGCTACTGCCGGTTCACTCAGGGATGTGCTGCATGCGCTTGATGCACACTATGCACACATGCGCAGTACTAAAAAAATTCTTATGTACAGAAGCAAAAAACAGAATGGCAGCACCTACGGCAGTACCGATAGAACCTGTTCGGGGGTGTGGCAGGCTGAATTCCTATGTACTTGGCCAAACCAGGCTGAACTGGTAGAAACACACCTCTGGTTTGTTTGTTTGTTTGTTTGTGTCGGCCACTTTCTCGCATCCCCAATCTCTGGTCCATGGACCGGCATTGGGCCATGGCATGCCAGAAACTGGGCCACACAAACAAGCAAAGTCCCATGCATAGCATGGGGTGTTTGTGTTAGTTTGCTGGAATACGAACAGTGGTTGTATTCAGCAGGTTCGGATCGGTTCACCAGAATCTGTAATTGTATGCCGTCCTATTTAGGCATGTTTTTGAGGCTGGGTGCATGCGCAGAAGGTGCCCACAGGAGCAAAGTGCCTGTGCAGAAGGATGGGC
The DNA here is from genome assembly GCF_051295495.1 of Thamnophis sirtalis. Classification (NCBI taxonomy): domain Eukaryota; kingdom Metazoa; phylum Chordata; class Lepidosauria; order Squamata; family Natricidae; genus Thamnophis; species Thamnophis sirtalis. Next base: position 24,664,762 of record NW_028261395.1, read on the forward strand.
ACATGCACGGAAGGGGCATGTGCGCCTGTGAAGCACGTGCATGGTGAACTGGTGGTAATAAACTGTGAAACCCACCATTGAATATGAGTAAGGAGGCTTACATTGTAGTACTTTCTTAGGCATAGAAGTCAGCTGGGTGATTGTAGGTGAGCAGTTGTCAGGCTTGCCCCAGCTGGGTCCCTAGGAAAGAGAGACACTTGACTACATTCTACTGAAGCACTAGGCTCTTTTACTAAGGATTAAGGATTGCAAACAAAGCAAGGCTAGAACTAAGGTTTCCCCTGCAAAGACCACAAACTTTTCCTCTTTCATGGCCCTCCCTCCTTGACCAGATTGTCAGTGTACAATAGGATCCTGGTGCAATGTTTTGGGAACTGTTCTGATGCCAGATACATCCTGTTACGGCTTCACATTCTTTCCCATGCCAGGCATCCTTGAGGCAGCTGGATCAATCTGTTTTAACCCATAAGGGTTTCTGCCCCCCCCCCCATACATGTATCTTGTGTTTACCTGTCCTCCTGCACATCTTCTCCCCACTTAACTGCTCTGACCTCCTTCCTTCTGTTTATGGCAAGATACCGGATAACTTAGTGGAACACAGCGAAGATGACAGATCTGACAGCAGCCCCCAACCTTTATGGCACCAGGAATCACTGAAGACATTTTTTCCACGGACTGGGAAGGGGATGGTTTCACACACAACTTAACTTCTGAGCATGGGCAGATAAAGCTTCATTCATTCTGCTTGCATGGCTGGGTTCCTAACAGGCCACAAATTGGTACTGGTCTATGGCCCAGGGGCTGGGCACACCTGTTCTAGGTAGTCACTTTTCCTAAGCATTAGACTTGGAAGTTGAAAGATGTCTGTCCATCAATTTACGTTGTACTAGTTTAGAAGATTGTGGTCCATGCCTTCAATGAAATGGCAGTGAATTGATTTGGGATGAGATGATTCTTCCTCCTCCTCCTCCTCCTCCTCCTCCTCCTCCTCCTCCTCCTCCTCCTCCTCCTCCTCCTCCTCCTCCTCCTCTTCTTCTTCTTCTTCTTTTCTTCTTCTTCTTCTTCTTCTTCTTCTTCTTCTTCTTCTTCTTCTTCTTCTTCTTCTTTCTCCTCCTCCTCCTCCTCCTCCTCCTCCTCCTCCTCCTCCTCCTCCTCTTCTCCTCCTTTTCTTCTCCTCCTCTTCCTCCTCCTCCTCCTTCCCCGTATGCATACATATTGTAAAATGGGGCAAAACTCATTTAGCAACAGGAATGTTGGCCTCAATTGTGGTCAAAGGTTTGAGGAATACCTGTATCCATAATATATTTATAACTGGCCTCGTTGAATCCAGAATAAAGCTGGACCTTGGAGGCCTTCTAGTCCAGTCTCTTCTTAAAAACCTTCAGTGATTGAGCGCCCACAATTTCTGAAGGCAAGTTCTTCCACTGGTTCATTGTCCTCACAGTTAGGAAGTTTCTCCTTAATTCTAGGTTGCTTCTCTCTTTGATTAGTTTCCAACCATTGTTTCTTGTCCTGCCCTCCGGTGATTTGGAGAATAAATTGACCCCCTCTTCTTTGTGACTGCCCCTCAAGTACTGGAATACTGCTATTATGTCACCCCTAATTTTTCTTTTCTTTAGACTAGCCAAACTCAAAACTTGCAGTTGTTCTTCATATGGTTTAGTTTCCAGGCCTTTGATCATCTTTGTTGCTCTTCTCTGAACTTCTTCCAAAGTCTCAACATCTTTTTTGTTATGTGGTCACCAAAACTGAGTGCAGTATTCCCAGTGTGGTCTTATTAGGGTTTCGTAAAGCGGCATTAATGCCTCTTGTGGAAATGTTTTTAAAAAACTTATTTTCCCTTCCTTCCTTCCTTGAGTTGAATATATGCAGGATTGAATGTGGACCTAACATCAGAAATGTTTGACCATTTCCTTCTGAAATAAAATAAAATAAAAACTCTGCTCTTAAGTCTTCTAACATCAAGGGTTTTCTTTATGGTGCTGTGTGAAGCTGGGGATTTCACGAGCTCAAGCTACACAATGTCTGCATTAGTGATTATTTTTCCTATTGTTCAACCCAACTTGGCAATATGTGAGAAGGGTTAAGGCAGGGGCCAGATCCAGCCTGCAGGGTGCTTAGATCTGGGCTGCGGGCCATCCTAGAAACAGCAAAAGACCAGCCTCCTTCCACCCTCTGCCAGTGAAAATGGAGCTCAGATGTGTGTGTGTGCCCTTAGCTCCATTTTCGCTGGCCGAGGGAGGAGGAGGCTATCACAGATGGAAATGGAGCTTGGGAGCCTATTTTCACTGGTAGAGCACTCGGGCCACCACAGATGGCCCCGACACAAGGGACGTCAAGCTGGCCACGTCCACCCTGGCCCCCGAGGTCAAATACAACCCTGTTGTAGCTCTCAATGAAATCGAGTTTGACACCCCTGATATAGTGAGTGAGTCACACGGCAGCTGATAATGACAAGTTCTAGCTTGCATGTTGAGTACTGAACAAATGATGAGTTCCGGGACAAAATGTTCACATCAAAATGCAATGAGTTTCCAAACAATCTTTTTCTTTGTGATTGGTCAGTTTGAGCTAGGAAGCAAGATTTCCTGGAGGGAGCAGCACCGAAGGAGGAGTAGAAAAGAAGCTACACCAAGAAAAACCTCAAGGAGGAAAGTTAGTTTGCTATGGAGAGGAATGAGCTGGGATCACATCTTATTTGGTGGGGCTTCTGTGATTCGCGGGGGCCTTTGCCCTTTGTGAGTAATGCGGTCATCCCAAACGGAGGCAGTAAAAAGTTTATAGCGCTCGTGGTACTGCACATCTCACCCAAATATAAGCGATAGGCCCGCAGGTTGAAAAATTGACTTACTCAGGGCTATAATACCTGAAGCTGAGAGCTGAGGTCATTATTTTTGATGGGAGCCAACCTTATGATCAGAGAAAGCAATACTTCTTCTATACTGCAGAAATGTTTCTTTCTAGCAGTCTGTCACAATGCTGTTGCTTTGAAATGAAGCAAAGGACTTTCTTCCTTTTTTCTTTTCTTCTTTTTCTTCTTTTTCTCTCTTCCCCTCCCCCTCCCTTTCCTTTCTTTTCCTTCCCTTTCTCATTCCCTTCCATTTTCTTCCCCTTTTCTTTCTCATTCCCTTTCCCCCCTTTCTCTTAACCCTTTCCTTTCTCCTTCCCTTCCTTTTACTTCCATTTTCCTTTCCTTTCCCTTTCTCATTCCCTTCCTTTTTCTTCCCCATTTCTTTCCTTTCTCATTCCCTTCCTTTCTGATTTCCTTCCCCCTTTCTTTCTTTCCTTTCTCATTCCCTTCTGTTTTTGTCTCCTTTTTCTTCCCCTTTTCTAACTTATTGACTGCTGTGATTCGCTTAACAACTCAGAGCAAGAAAGGTTATAAAATGGGGCAAAATTCACTTAACAAATGCCTTACTTAACAACAGAGATTGCGGGCTGCATTGTGGTTGTAAGTCAAGGACTGACTGTAAGCAAAGCTCAATTTGTAAATAAGATATGGAACTAATAGGTTATATAGCTAAATATGTAAAAATGTTCTGATCCTGCAAGATAATAGAATGAACCACTATCTATGGATGCAATGCATTGAAATACATCAGTGATAACACCTGGATACAATCAGAATAACTAGAGACAAGCCATATTGTTCTTATATTTGCAGGTAACAGAAAGTATAATCTTTAACCCCAGTGTTGTGGCCCGCCAGTGGATCTGGCAGCAGATTCAGGCAGTGAAGAGATTGTGGAGGAATATAGGAGTTGGACATGAATGGGGCAGAAGAATAGCTGGAGCCTATTCCCAATATGCGCATGCACAGAGATGCCAGACAAAGGGAACAGCTAAGGAACAAGGGTCGACTTTGGAGTAAAGCCACAGTGGCAGTGAATGGCCCCTCTTATAGGGAATAAAAGAGGGGCAAAAGGGGAGGGGAGTTTGCAGGAGACAATGAGTTAAATTCATTAGAGTGAAGATCTGTTCCTGACTTCTTGCCAAGTATGTCTGCTACTGAGTGGCGTTTGGAAGATATTGGCCTGGCAACTCTCCCAGCCTGATGAAGGTCTGTAGTTGTGAAATCTCATGAAAGACTGTTGGCTGGGACTTTGCTGGAGAGAATTCTCTTTCAACTAACTAAAAGAGGTTTTATCAAGACAAGCTTTGTGCTTTTGGGAAACCTAGGTTAGAACACCCACCCAGCATTTTGTAAGTTGAGGAGGACAAGGCCAACAGAAATGCATTCAATGCCTCCAGTTCAATGGTAACATGGGTTGTGGTAAAGCTGATATTTTTTGAAATGTATGTTGTGATGAGTTGGGTTGGGTATATGAAGGAGGAAGTGGTCTAATGGACAGCAGTGAAGTTGCAGTTGGCCGGGAAGGAAGGACAGAGCACCTTCCAAGGAAGGTCATAAAGCAAGAGACAACAAGGCCCAGAGCCAGATCGGAGATAAAGGAAGAGATTTACGATAGCCACTCTCTACAATCTCCCACAATATATCTGTTAGGATGAGGGTTTAGTCTGGCAAGATTCTGTCTATAAGGTGGAGAAAACAAAGAACTGAACTCTGGCTGGATTGTTCTATGTTGTTCTTGAGCTGGGCCTAAAATTTGAGCACCTACTAAGAGCAATTTTGAGAAGAATAGGAAGCATATAACCTATAAACTTGGTTTATATCCTACAATATGATGGCACATTTGCATTTTTTACGATGCAGCTAAGTGGCAGAATCTCTATTTATGTTTCTCTTGTCCCAGATGCCTATCACAACAGAAGTAGCTATTAATCATACACTGATCACCTTCCTAAAGCCTAAACAAGAAACCAGGGGCCACTAAAAACATACTACCTTTCATTAAAGAGGAAATTATTACTGCATATTTCCTTAATAACCAATAACATTTCAAATTAGTCACATTTATAACTTGTAATTGAGTTTATCTTTAACCTCTAATCTCTACGAAGTAAGTAACGGTTGGTTTGTTAGTCAGGTTGTGCCTTGGCATTTCAAGGCAGACAGGAAGTTGCTTGGCTAGTTAGAATATAGAATAGAATAGAGATGGAAGGGACTTTGGAGGTCTTCTAGTCTACCTTGTGGTACCCCCCACTGCTTACTTCTCTGCATCTGGATGTAGCACCATTAAGGGCTACGCGTTGAGTGCGGTTTGTCAGTTAAAGTACCATATTTTTTGGACTAAAGGACGCACCAGAGTATAAGATGCACCAAGATTTTGAAGAGTTAAATTAAAAAAAAAAGTTTTTCCGAAGGCCTCCCAAACCCTCTGCACGCCTCATTTTTGTGAAAAATGGGACATGCAGAGAGTTTGAGAGGCTTGCAAAGTGCTCCTGGGGACTGGGGGGCAAAAACGAGCAAAAAAGGGCCAATTTGTTTGCAAAAATGGGCCAGGTTTTTTTGCAAAAAACAGGGCATGATATTACTTCAGGAGGCTTGTAGAGTGCTCCTGAGGGCGGGGGGGGGGGAAGTAAAAAACAGCCCATTTTTCACTTATTTTTTCCTTCCCCAGCCCCCAGGAGCACTTTGCAGGCCTCCCAAACCCTCCGAAAAATACAGTATATTATATTGGTAAATTTGGCCAGATCTTCTTAAAGATTAGAAAGCACATGCCATAAAGGGGGGAAAAAGAATCTTTAAAAACAAAACTTGGACAAAATGCACTTCGGTTTGCTCCATTGTTGGGCAAGCGGGGAAAAAAATAGTGGTTCCGACATTGAAGAACTCCTTGTCTCAAGAGTTGCATGTCAAATATGCATGTGTTTATCATCTACTCTTATTTGCATGTATATTTTGGATTTAAAATCACATCTGTAAGGTTCATTAATGAAATATTAATGGGGGCTGTTTGAAGCTCAGGCTACTCCTGAATGAGATTGATGAATCCTATGGCAGTCATGGCTAACCTTGATAATGCAATGTGTGCATTACCCCCTGCACCGTGTCCCCCTGCCCATTGGCGTGCAAACCCATTGTGTTCCCCCTGCCCCCCTGTGCATGCGCATGCAACCCCAGTGCCCTATTTTGAGCCTAGTAGGCCTCCCTGAAGTCTCCTGGAACCCAAAACAGGCCGCGAGGGGAGCGCTGCACCCCACCCACACTCCCCCTCCTTCAGAGTTTGTGTGCATGACCCTCTGCCCCCCACACATGCGCACACAACCCAGTAGTGTGTTTCAGCTCCCGTTGAAACTGGTATGTTGCAACAGGAGCCAGCCGTGTACCATGGGCACATGGGCTGCACACACATGCGCACCCACCGCCTGCGATGCCCTAGCTGCTCAGCAGAGCATCGTGCAGGCACTGTATGCTGCCCATGTGTGCGCAAATGGCCCGTTTCCTTCAAATACAGGTAAGGAACAAGGGAGGGCAGGTGGGCTCTCCAAAGCACCGTTCTGGTACAGTAGCTGCTGCTTCTGGCAGGCCCCAGTACGTGCATACCAGTGCGTACCGCCTGCAACCCACCACTGATACAACCCCCCACCAGAGGTGAGTTCCTACCTGGTTCAACCCGGTTTAGCCCGGTTCGACCAAACAGGTAGCAACTTGGCAGCCTGGGTTGCTGTAACCGGCAGTGACCCAGGCCTGTCACTCCTCCAAACCAGTTCTACCGCCATCTTGTTTTTTGTTTCTGCACATGCACATAAGTATTTTTAGTACTGTGCATGCGCACATAGAGTGCATCAAGCACCCATGCATGTGTGGTATGTCCCTGAGCAAACCAGCAGTAGCAGCAGCCGGAACCCACCCCTACCCCTCCCCCTTGCATGCACATACAATCCAAAAATCAGATGGCAGGTGGGAGGCGCGCGGACATGTGCAGTGTAGCTGAGTTGGGGCGACGGCTCACATGCCCGCAGAGAGGGCTCAGCATGCCACCTGTGGCATGCGTGCCATAGATTCACCAACATGGCCCTATAGTAATAATTTAGCACAGGTGGTCCTCAGTTTATGACCACAATTAAGCTCAAAATTTCTGTTGCTAAGTGAGACGGTTAAGTGAGTTTTGGCCTCGTTTTACAACTTCTCTCACCACATTTGTTAAGTGAATCTCTGCAGTTGATAAGTTAGTAACACAGTTGTGCAGTGAATCTGGCTTTCCATTGTTACTTGTCAGAAGGTCGCAAAAGGGGATTATGTGACTCCAGGAGAAGCTGCAACCATCATAAGTATGAGTCAATTGCCAAGTGTCTGAATTTTGGTCACGTGGTCGTGGGGATGCTGCAATAGTCGTAAGTGTGGAAAACGGTCATAAGTCACTTTTTTCAGGGCCCTTGTAACTTTGAACGGTCACTAAATGAACTGTTGTAAGTCGAGGACTACCTCTATCTCTAAGCTTAGTTAAGGGGTGTTAAATAAATTAATTTAACAGGCGCCTTTTCAAATTCTGCCCCTCTGTTCATTCTTCTTCAATACTCCAAAGTTTTGGTTAAAATTTTGTTTAACCAAACAAAATTTGGATACTGGACAGAAAGTGTCCCCCCCCTTGTTATTTTCCTTCCTTCCTTCCTTCCTTCCTTCCTTCCTTCCTTCCTTCCTTCCTTCCTTCCTTCCTTCCTTCCTTCCTTTCTCTTTTCCTTCTATTTCTGTTTCTCATTGATTTAATTTTTACGAAAATATTTTCTTTCTGAGTTTAGGCTTTCAGTAGACCAATTACAACATATAGGGATTTTTAGTCTGTCTTGAACTGCATTTTCAGTTTGTTTATTTTCCTTTTCATTTAAAACAGCATAAAGTTTTATAGGGTCTCTATCCACCCTCACTTTCTCTCTAACCTTATACTTCATTTTATGTTATTATTTTATTAATAAATCACATTGATACTCAGCTTCAACTATAAAGAAGGCATTGTGAACTATTATCTCCTGTTTTTGAAATTATTTTTTTGTCAGTCATTAATTTAATTGTGGAAATGCGGATGATTAGAATTTCCTTTCATTAAACTGATTGCAAAAAAAACCCTGATAGTTGAGTATATTTGGAGCAATAAACTGCTAAGGATTGTGAAATTATGAAGCAGAGCTTTTAACTGGAACAAATTACTTGTACCCAAGATTTTCTAAAAGATTAGGAAAGGCAGATTGTTGAACTAGTCAAATACTTTCCATCTTAAAGATATCTTTTCTGTAGAAATGTATAGCTAGATGATTCACTCATTTTGACCATTATGTAGATGATGAAAATGAGAAACGATATTGTGTTAACATTTCTGGATTTTTAACCTTCTGTTATATATTATTATGTTTTGGACACTATGAAAATATAGAGGTGAATTTTATTTATTAATTAGTTAAATTTACCGACCACCCATCTTACCACAAGGTAACTAGCATGGTTTATATTATTAAAAAGGTAAAATTTTACAAAACCTCTACACAATAGGAACTAAATAATAAAAAAAGATACAGCCCCTTTTTTGTTTTAATTAAAAACAAGGCAAGCATTTTATCTCTAAATGAAGGGCAGCACAGGTAGAATTCGATCTACTAAGACTGTATTTCTATTATTTTTCTCTTCCTTCTTAATACCCATCTCTTCCCACTTATGATTATAACCATATTGCTTGTATCTTTAAAATTTATATTGTTTTATTTGTTTCCTCATATAATTTGATTGCTTATTAGTAACCTATGACCATCACTAAGTGTTATATCTTATGATTCTTGATGAATGTATTCTATTCTATTTTTCTTTATGTACACTGAGAGCATATGCACCAAAGACAAATTCCTTGTGTGTCCAATCACACTTGGCCAATAAAGAATTCCATTCTATTCTATTGTAAAAGCAAAAGTGATTTCTTTAGATATTAACATGTAACACATTTATTACTGAATGTGGTTTTTCCTCCCACCAGGTTATGATATCAGATAAACATAATGGCTCATGTTCTGTGCTGTTGCGGGCACATTGCGTTGATGATGTGCCTCTGGGTTGTGGCTCTTGATTGTGCAACCAACATTAATCCTTCAACTGCAGTGACACAGAACAACTAAAAGGCATCCTTGCCACAAACCAAATTGCTATGCTAATGATCAGAGATATGGAGACTTAGAAGGGGGGGGGGGGAACAGCAGAAGCTACCTTCCTCTACATGTTAAAATACTAAGATTGATTTATAGCTGGTTACAAAATGGACAATGTTGGCATTTGGGTCTGTTCCTTCCCACAAAATGTCCAGTTATTGGAGGGATAAACTAAAACTGGATTTTTATCCCCCACCCCCACCCCCAACTTGATTGCAGGGAGGAAAGTTTGCCTGTCTGTGGCTTTTATATTTCTGCAGTTATATGCCTTCCTTAGAATATGGCAGGTGATCGAAGAGCGTTTCCAGTAGCATTTAGATAGAGGCCATATACATGGTTTGTTTATGATGCTACTAATAAGGAACATTGTGTTTTAAATATTATGGCTTTGGTGAAGAGAGATAGTCCTGCTGACAAGCATTTCTCTGCAGCATGAGTTTTAGATAGTAGGTGGAAAGCTCTGAAGACGTGCCCGGCAAATAAATTTTGTATATGAGGCTAGATCTTAGCATCTTTGTTAGAAAGGGCTTCTAAACACCTTTACACCATACATCAAATCATCTTTACATGATACTTTTAGGTTGTGCCTACTATGCAGGCATGAAACCTTTACTATCGGTTAGGAACTGGGAGCACACATGTGCCCGTGCTAGCTTCGCTCACAAGCAATGCTTCTGCTAAGGTGACCAGATTTTCAGATTGGTAAAGAGGGACACCTTTGACCGGGGGGGGGGGGGGGGTTGATTAAAAAATTTATATGGAGCAACAAAAATTTTCATACAACGCAAAAATAGTATTGTAATATTTTTTTTATTTCAACATAACTACAATTTACAAATATAAATTGTAACTGTTGCCAAACATCAAAATTTTGATCACGTGACCATGAGGATGCTGCAATGGTCGCTAAATGTGAAAATGGTCGCTAAGTGTGAAAAATGGTCATCAGTCACTTTTTTCAATGCCATTATAACTTTGGTCACTATATCACCTTTCTTGCCACAGTTCTTAAGTGAATAACTGCAGCTGATAAGTTAGTAACATAAGTGAATCTGGTTTCCCCATTTGACTTTGTCAAAAGGTGATTATATGACCCCAGGACACTGAAACCATCATAAATAGGAATCTGTTGCCAAACATCAAAATTTTGATCGTGTGACCATGAGGATGCTGCAATGGTCGCTAAGTGTGAAAATGGTCGCTAAGTGTGAAAAATGGTAATCAGTCACTTTTTTCAATGCCATTGTAACTTTGGTCACTAAGCCCATTATACCACCTTTCTTGCCACAGTTCTTAAGTGAATAACTGCAGCTGGTATTTTGTATTTTGGATAGAATCTTTTTTTAAATAGCCTAAGACAATTTAAAAAAAGAATCCACACAGAATAAATTGAAGTAAAACATTTCAAACTATTCTTTCTATGCACAATATATTTCAAAGTATTGTGCATAGAATTTTTAAACATGGTTTCACTTCAATTTATTTTGGATAGAATCTTTTTTTAAATAGTCTAAGACAATTTAAAAAAAGAATCCACACAGAATTTTAAAAAATCATATGCACAATAAATAAAATATTATTTTAAAATACATTAAAAAAAAATAAAAGAAAAAAACCCAGCTTACTTACCAGCAGGCACAAGTGAGCATTCCAAGTCAACCCAGAATGATGTAGATGTTAATACAAAGAACTGAGCAAATTGAAATGGTGAAATTAGTCAGGGAAATATTTTTCAAAGAAACCTTGCCACCATTTTTTTCTACACGAGCAAACCTCCAACCTCCGTGCCGCTCCCCTCCTGAAAATCCAGGAAGTAACACTTGCGACCTCTCTAGCCAAGTGTTTCCTGCAGCTCTATGGTACTTGGTCATTTTTTCTTATAAAATGAGGTAAAAGGGGCAAGCGGAGGGGTCCGTTTTGTTGCTTTAATGTTTTAATATCTTCAATGAAAGTACTGAGACAGAGAAAGAGAGGTTAGACAGGGTGTCTTTTGTCTTGCCCCGGTTAGGATTTCTTAAGCAAATCCACTGGGCTTTCAAAATGAAGCCAGAAAATCGGGACTTTTTAAAAACGGCCTGGGACACGGGACAAATTGTTATAAAGCGTGATTTTCCCGCTGAAATCGGGACGTCTGGTCACCTTAGCTTCTGCGCATGTGCAGAGTGTCCGTGATGATGTCTGGGTGGGTGGGTGGAGCCTCCCACCGCCGCTGCTAATGGTTCACCCGAACCGCAGCGAACCAGCAGACTACCACCTCTGCTACTATATTTTAAAAATTTTTACAGATCACTGCTTGCTCTTAATAGTGTCAAGTCGCTTTTTAAAGAGGACATTGGTCAGTTGATGAATAGAAATAACTTCTGCTGACCATTTAATTTGGCTCAGATCTGTGCCCCTAAAGAAGAGGGGTTATATATCTCACAATCCGTCTCAAGAGCCTTTGATCTTTTTTAAAAAATCTTATTTTGCCACCTACGTAGAAGAGCCCTGGTGATTAATTTGCTATCGAGAGGGGGAAAAAATTGCACTAGTTAGTGGCAGACCAATAATTAGCTCTTTGGTTTTGCTTCTATTTTAATAGCAATTTGCAAAGATGTCTGTGCAATTTATCTTGAATACTCCACATGTCAAAACAGCAGAATGGAGCTAGGAAGTTCCTTGTACTGGATGATCCGTTGTCCAATATTTGTTTTCCCAGTCTGGGATGGAGGAAAACCCAGGTTTAAACCAAAGATTAATAGAAAATTCTAGCCAAGCTGTGATTGCCACCTGATCATGCTTTATTTAGCTTTTGAGCAGGATAGAAACCGATATTCCCTTTATGTAGCCTGCCGTGATATAAAGACGGGACACATTAGCAGTCTCTTTTATTATGCAAGCTTTCTTATAAAAGGACACCAAGTACTAAAATGCTTTCTGGATGATGGGTGCGATTTTATTGTTCTTCCACAGTTGGCTATGATTAAAGAAAGAGAATGCACAATTTCTTCTCTCCCCCCTTTCCCTGTCCGTCAGGAAACAAGGCAGATCGAGGTAAAATAGATGAACAGGTGCTGGCGACAGATTAAAAAGGCCAGTCTAAAATCCATTAATAAATCTCATATTTAGGATTTTCTCCCCTACTGTACTTAACGGCATCTCTACAACATTTAATCTCTTTTCAGGGAGTGGAGAGAATTTTTTTTTCTCCTTCCACCCCCAACCATGTTGCCAGAGTGATAGGCCCAGATTTTCTGAGGCAGCACATTTGTCTGTCAGAGCTGTTGGCTGGTGTGGTGATTTAGTTGCCGTCAAATGATCCCGGTGTCCGGTTGATGATATAGCCTAGCTGGATATGGGGAAATTTGTTACCTTTAGCTCTGACAGGAAGATAATTGCTGATGGTTAACAGAACGGTGTGGAATCCATAGGTTGTGTAGCAACACAAGCATCGGTATCTTGTTCAAGAAGTCAGTCTCTTCAAATTAACTTCTGGAAGCAGGTCTTTCATAAGACAAATTTTATTTTACTTTGCCCTGAATTGTCTGGGGATTTTTCCCCCCACCCTTAACCGGGAAAGCTTATTGATCAGAGTAACTAGGAAGAGTCTTATTATTAAGAAGATTTGTTATTTGTGTCATCACTTTAAGTCCTGGTGCACTATTGAGACGGCTTTCATTCTGGTTACACCGAGCAAGGGAAAAGCTTTTATTGTTTACTATCACCAACTGAGGTGGAAATGTATAAACAGGAAAAAGAAATGGTTACAGTCTGTGCTAGCGTTAACATTAGTCAGAAGCAATGTAATTGTTCTGCATAGGCCAAATGCTTTGGAAATGATCTTCAAAGATTACGAAGTACACAGAAGCATCGGGCTAGAAGGGACTTCGGTGGTCTTCTAATCCAACCCCCTGCCCAAGGGGGGAGTCCTTATACGCTTCCAGATAAATTGACCCAAGCACAGAACATGAAGCAATGGATGGAAGATCATTACAAAGAGATCCAGCCTAGAACTAAGGGGAAATATCCTGACTCTGAGAACAATTAACCAGTGGAACAACTTGCTGTCAGAAGTTGTGGGTGCTCCATTGGAGGTTTTTAAGACTGGATTCATCTGTCTGAAACTCTATAGGATCTCCTGCTTGAGTCAGCCTAATCTGATAAGTACATTTGGATGGCCTTAATTAAAGATGTTGGAATTCATTGCTGGAATGTATTTTGATGCAACAACTACACTACTATTCAGCCTATAGATGGCAGTATTTACAAGTTTGGGTCTATGGTATATACACTATGCTCTTTTGTTCCGAGTAGAGTTTCCTTTTCCTGTTATAGTTAAATTGCTGAGCAGTAAAGCACATGGTGACTGTACTTTTCTTTGCTCTCTGGTGCTTTATATGAACATAATTTCTAACAAAAGATTATGTACTCTATTTTAATCATTGTACAGTGTACAATGTCAAATATCCATGTCTACCTTCACTTTGAATTGTATTTCAGATAATATTTTTCTAGATGCTCTATATATACAGTGGGTACTGTGTCGAGGTCACAAGTCTTTGGAAGCAGACTTGAACATGTTAACATTATGTTAAATTCATTCATATCCCTGATTTGCAAAAAAAAAAACCTGCTAAAATTTCATTTTAGGTGTCTAGCGTTAGTATCAGCTGTGCAGGTAGTCCTCGACTTATGACCACAATTGAGCCCCAGATTTCTGCTAAGTGAGACATTTATTAAGTGAATTTTGCCCCATTTTATGACTTTTTTTACCATAATTATTAAGTGAAACATTGCAGTTGATAAATTACTAACCTGGTTGTTAAGTGAATCTGTTTTCCCCAATGACTTTCCTTGTCAGAAGGTTGCAAAAGGAGATCACATGACCTCAGGATACTGTGACTATCATAAATATGAACCAGTTGCCAAGTGTCTGGATTTTGATCCTCTTCTCTCCCTCTCTCCTCGTCTCTTCTCTCTTCCTCTTCCTCTCTTCTCTTCTTTTTGTTTCAAAGGAGTTCTACCAAGGAGACACAAAGGTACCTTAAATTGTACGTTGTACTTAGAGTTCTTCCTGCAACCAATTGTGCACCATTTTATCTTTTTTACTTGGATTTGCCACCCTGTGACCTCGTGTTGTATTTTTTCTGAATGACAATGAAAGTAATTGAAAATATTGATTGGCAGTACAGTTAAGTTGTCAACACAACCATTTAATTTGTCAAGAGGACTTGTTAAATTGTCAAAAATCATATAAAAAACTCCTTCAGTCACTGATGATATACATTAGGGATGTGCATGAATCAAATGGCCCATTTCTAAGATAAGTATTGAGGAAAAATTCTTAAACGGTTTTCTGCTGATACTTTTTCTTTTAAAAAAATAATAATAATATTGAATTAAAAATAAAATGGCTAAATGTTACATAGCAGGTAAACATTTTCATTAGATGATAGTTGGTATCCCATACAAAAATTTAAGCTGCATGCTGCTCCCAATATCTAGTATCCTTGTTTTATTTTTTCTAAAAGCCTTGGAAACTATTTTTTGGGGGTTTTTCATTTTGAATTTGTGTTTTTGATCTTGATCTGGTTAGTAACATAGTCTGTATGCGAAGGAACGTGATTCAAACACTTCTGTAAGCTAATTCTCTCATTTGAACTCATTCAACATATTTTCTCTTCCAAAGTTATGAAAATAAACTCCCATTTTACCTGCTGGAATTTCTATTCTTCTGTACATTCATTGACAAAAAGAAAAAAGAAATAAATAGAAAAGAAATAAATCACAGCTCTTTTTTTCTCTTCTGATTTTCAATGATCCCTCATATAATTACATATATTTTGATAAATGTATATGAGCTCCGATTATAGCCATTCCTTTTAGTACGCAGTGCATCCTTAAATAGACTTAATGATTTTATATATTTTGAACTCTTTTGTAATGATTTAAATCATGAAAAATGATTTAAAAACAATGTAACATAGTTTAAAAATGGAATATAGATAGAATTTTAAAACATTGGCAGTGGGTGGTGCACGTGCGCACACACACACGTGTGTGAAATCCAGCAGGTTCTGAAGAATCGGTAGTGGAAATTTTGAGTAGTTTGGAGAACTGGCAATTACCACCTCTGGCTGGCCCCAGAGTGGGGTGGGAATGAAGTTTTTGCAATATCCTTCCCCTGCTACACTGACCAAGCCACATCGACCAAGCCCCGCGCACAGAACTGGTAGTAAAAAATTTGAATTTCACCATTGCACGTACACAGACAGACAGACAGACAGACCACACATTCTCTATGTAGGTGTATATCAGTGGTGGGTTGCAGGCAGTACGCCCCAGTACGGGCGTACCGGTGCCTGCCGGGAGCACTGGGTACCGTTCCGGTATGGTGCTCCAGAAGGCCCACCTGCCCACTCAGGCTCCTTACCAGTATTTGAGCTCTTCAGCACTTCCACGCACGCACACGGAGCGTACGGCATCTCTGCGACACTCTGCCGAGTAGCTGGACCGTCACGGAGGCATTGTGGAGGTAAAGATGCGTGCACGTACTGCGTGTGTGTGCGCACATGCTGCGCATGTGCATGTGGGGGATGCCGGAGCCTGTTGCACCATACCGATTGCACCAGGATCCGGAACCCACCACTGGTGTATATATACTGTATGTGTATATGTGTGCCATACATGTATTTTGAACCTAATATGAAAACAACTAAAATGTTCCATAATATTGCTGTTTGGGTCAGATGTTCCACAGAGAATTAATTTTAAAGTAAGCGGGCAGAAAACCAATAAGATTTTTTTAAAAAAAGTTATAAGAGCTAGTTTAATGGAAAAGAATGATCAGTTAGGAGAGGGGAGTTGAGGTGAAAAAAATTTTTTTTTAATGGAAGACAATAAATATGCTGATTGTCAAAAAAGAGGCATGGGAGATCATCTTTTCAGGTAACTATTTCATTATTGTCTTTATCCTAACTTTTGGTGGGTGATCAGAACAGGCTTTTCTCCTTACATAGCAAATCAAATCAGAAGACAGGGATGAAAGCTTGCATGTTAGATTAACGCCTGTTAAATTAGCCATAGATTCATTATAGGGGAACTTCTCATTGTAATGATGATTGATGATGGCCACAATGCAGGTCAGCACCTGAGTCAGGTTTGCATGGGCTCATGTCTGTCATCCATTTGTCCACACAAGTTTTCACTGCAGATGCTATGTTGTGGTTTGTTTGTTTTTTGCGGGGGTGGGGAGGAGGTTATTTCTATTTTTAAGGCATTAAGAATGAGCAGAAGAAGAATAATGTGAACTTGTTTCTGATGCTGAGCATAATTGTGGGGGATTATGGGGGTGGCCTGACCATAACTCATCTCTGGTGGGGATGAGTCTGCCTATCGAAATGAGGCGGACCGGTTGCTTTTGTGGTGTGGAGACAATAACATGGTTCTTAACACCAATACGACCAAGGAGGTTATAGTATAGACTAAAGAAGGAATAGATCAGACATCCAGTTTATCAATGGAGACCGAGTGGAGCAAGTGGCCAGTTTTAAGTTTCTGGGTGTTATCATAAAAGAGGACCGGACCTGGGGTGCTCACATTGCAGCACTGGTCAAAAGGACCCAGCAAAGATTATACTATCTGAGACTTCTCGGGAAACAACAACTGAATGAAAAACTGTTGGTGACCTTAGAGAGTATTTTAACTTACAGCACCTGTGTATGGTTTGCCAGTTGCACAGTGGCAGATAGGAGAGCACTCCAGAGGGTTAACGTCATTGCCCGGAGGATCACGGGTTGCCCTCCCCCTCTTTGGAAGAGCTTTATAGCTCCTGCTGCCTTAAGAACGTTTAAAACATTCTCAAAGATCCCTCATCCTGGGCACCCTTTGTTTGAACTATTACCATCTGGCAGCTGGTACAGGGCAATAAAAACAAGGACAAATAGGCTGAAAAACAGCTTCTATCCCAGAGCAGTAACTATATTGAATTCTACTGTATAGCGCAATATTAATTAAGAGGTTTTCAATTCAATTGTATAGCATGTGAAGGATGAGTGTTTTTGTTTTTTTATTAGTATTGTTGTTGTTGTTGTTGTTGTTTTCTTATGTATGATGTACACTGAAAATGGCATTTAATTTTGTTGTACGTGGTGCAATGACAATAAAGTAAACTTAAACTTAACCATAACTCTAAAGGCCAAAATAAAAAACCATAAATTTAGACTTTTAAGGGGTGAATATTATTTGACCCCTGTGGGTTTTCTCCATTTTATGTTTACAACGAGCTTGTGAGGTACATTAAGGGGACACCTGAGGGTGAAACCTATGACTTTCTGAAGAGCATGTCAAGGTTAAGGGGAAGATTTTGAATTCAACATGCAGCTTAGCTTAGCTTAGCTCCAATTAGCCACAATAGCTTTCTGACTTAATTTTTCAGGAGGACGATAATGAATCTTGATGCCTACGATAGGCCTCTATTTATTTTTAAATGTAGCCATCTTAAGGTGACACAACTTGGATCATTACTGATTAAACACTTTCAGAAAGATATCTCTAGAGATAGAAGATTAATATTGATAGAAGAAGGCATTGCCTTCGGGGGCAAAAATAAGAAAGAAAGAAAGTGGACCCGATAAGTTAAATTGGACCAATTTGGCTGGATTTAATACTTAAAATCAGTATATTTGTTTTGATTCGCAAGGAGCTGCTGTTTCTCTCTCTCTCTCTCTCCCTCCCTCCCTCTTTGGAGGGGGAGAATAAATGTTTCTTCAAGTACCTATTCTAGTTTAAAGGAAATTTATCATATTTTTTCATGGGAAGAAATGCGCAAGGCCAAGTTGTTTCCTGATAAATTGTAAGAGAAGAGCATTTTAATTCAATATTCCCAGATGAATGGTTTGTTTTCAGCCTTTGTACCTGTTGTATCACCTGGTCCTCAATATTGAAATGTGAATAGGTATAAATGAGATGGTGTATTGGCAACTGACTGCTTCTCAGTTGGTGGGGAATTTTCTTTTTTCGTGTTTATTGTTGTTAAAATTTGTCGCACAATTGGCCAGACATTTAGACTGCATTTGGCATTTTTATTCACCTACTAGCTGATAACCTGGCTTTGCCCGAATATTTATTTATAGGTGGAAAATGTCTGGACCAAAGGTAATTTATAATGTTGGATTTTCCCCTTTACCAAAAGGAGCCCCCTTATGGAGTACTGTGAAGCCATTATCATGGCAACTCCACTGCGCAGTACAGTAGAAGCCATATTACGGCAGTACAGTAGAAGCCATTTTAAGGCACAACAGGCTGTATCTTAACAGAACACACACCCCGAGAGGTGTTACCACAGTATTTTTTTCCAGAGAGTAAGTCATCTATGTACCTAGTTTGGTTGAAGTTGCTCAAGGTGTTCCAGAGTTATGCTGGAGCATACACACACACATACACACATACACACACACACACACACAGTGATAGATAGATAGATAGATAGATAGATAGAGTCCTTCTGATTGACCTGACATATGCAGATGTTCTTGTTTAACAGCATTGAAAGTATCATTATAGGATGTTTCAAGTAAAGCTGCCTTTTTCAGTTGGCTGATGGCGAATTTCTCAGTGTCAACGGGGTTCAAGGGGTGCTTCAGTTGTTTTGGGATTTCATCCAAGGCACTTATGCCTTTTGGTATTATCTTTCCTTTCTTTTGCCACAGTTGTTTCATCAGTACTTTCAAGTCTTAGTATTCTGTGATTTTAACCAGTTCTTCCTCTGCTATTGGTGCAGTGGTTAGAATGCAGAACTGCAGGCTACTTCTGCTGACTGCCAGCTACTGCAATTTGGCAGTTAAAGTCTCACCAGGCTCAAGGTTGGCACAGCCTTCCATCCTTCCGAGGTGGGTAAAATGAGGACCCAGATTGTTGGGGGCAATAGGCTGACTCTGTAAACTGCTTAGAGAGGGCTTTAAAAGCACTATGAAGCGGTGTATAAATCGAAGTGCTATTGCTATTCTATTCTGTTGTGTCCAAGTAATGTCACGTCCAATATCCAGACTTCTTTGTCTTTCTTATTGACAATCGGTAAATCTGGGGGTTATTATTTTAATTACTATTTATTCAACTCAGAAGTTCTAATCTCAATGTATGAGTCTGGGCAGCAATTTTAAATATTTGATGTGTGATTGATTATATATATATATATATATATATATATATATATATATATATATATATATATATATATATATATATATATATATATATATATATATATATATATATATATATATATATATATATATGTTAATGACAGCAGTGCAAACTAATAGAAACTAAACTCAAAGAAGGAAAAGAAAGTACAAAGAAAGAATAAAAATGCAAATGAGAAAAAGTGGGGGGAAAGTGAGATAAAGAAAAGAAATAAAGAAGCAACTTTCAATCATTACACGTATAAACGAAGATCTTTCTAAAGCTTTTGCCTCTTTGTAAAGCTTCATTTATAGAAAAGAACAGTAACCTTCAATATTCTGTTATTGCACCATATAGCAACATAGTAGATGTCCTCTAATTCTTGTGGTGCCTTGAGTTGGCCCAACTTGACATTAATCCTGAAAGCCTACCAATATTTTTCCATGTCTTCTGTTATACAAAATCAAGGCAGATGATTTTGACTCTCTTACTACCCACACACCCCCAATAAAAACCCCAATAAAACTACATTGGCATTTAGTTTATCTTTTTTTGTTCTCCCACCAAAGGTGCTTTTTCAAGAGGCAACTAGAGCTGAAGAAGCTTTTTGGATGAGAAGCGAAACATCTTCAAAGAAAAACAAAGACAGTCCACTTGCCTCTTGAAAAAAGCACCTTTGGGACAACCATGACCTGGATGACTGAGAATATCCATAGACATTCTCTCTCACCAGTTTTGCTAAGATTCTTACATTTGATCAGTGTTCTTTTTTCATCCTGTATAGCTAGTCACATTTCTAGTTGATAAAACATGTTGTCAGGCCTGGAAGCCATCTTTTGCATTGGGCCTTCAGGCCTGCCACATTTTCTGCTGTGGGAAATTGGGAGGGGGGATTACATGGAGTATGGGAGATATATAGACTAAATAACATTCCTTTCCCAGAGAGTCAAGGACATCTTGCTCTGCACATGGAGTGGCGTGACTGGGAGGCATCTCCAGTTGGGGTGGTGCCTGATTGGACCATGTGATGGACATGCGGGTGCTGGCCAGGGACTTGAACTTTTGTTTGGGTGGGAAAAACCTGGAAGCTTTCAGATTTGGGTTTTCCCAGATGTGCCAATATGACATCTCCAATAAAATGGAACTTTGAGCAACCTCAAGCCTCGGAGTCATCTTTTGTTGGGGGTGTTACTTGGAACCCCGACACATGTAATACCACCCGTGTGAACTTCCTGAGGGAACAGCACAGTTGTAGGTCTAAAGATGCACTGAGTTTCAAATGAGGAGGATCGAACAATGATCTAGCAGAGGTATCATGCAAACCCAGAATAAAAGGCAATAGCAGCTATTTTACTTAATATGGTGAATTAAAAACAATAATAATAACAAAACTCAAATGGGGGGGCTTTGCTGCTCTCTGAGCTTGCTTGTTTTCTTGCCGACGTTTCATTACCCAACTAAGTAACATCATCAGCGCTAGTCTGCTCACTAGCATTACCTCACAGTGACGATGTTACCTAGTTTGGTCAAGAAAACAAGCAAGCTCAGAGAGCATTAGGGATCCCACTTGTCAACCCTGAGCTACAAATAATCTCCTTTATTAAAATTCAAATTCTATTTGGGTTGTTAATTTGTGCATATGAAGCATTAAAGATAAAGCCTTTGTCACTCTGAAGTCTGGTGGTCCTTATATTCAGGTGCTTGTTCTTCTTCCCTTCCTTATAAAATAACACTAACTTTCTTGTTCTAAATCAGCTTTTCTGCATCTCCAATTCCCACCAATGTCGACTATTCCTACTCGAGCGAAGGAGAGCAAAAATCTGGGAGCCTCCCAGTGGTGGGATTCATCCAGTTCACATCTATTCAGGAGCACTGGTTGTTAACTTTCTAAGCAATTCGGAGAACCAATTTTTCAAAGAAATCTCATTTTGGTTTTTTTCCCACTTTACAGGGCTAATCCTGTAAGGAAGGCAGGAAGGAAACATTCTGGTGTTGCTTCTAGCCTAATCTTTATTGCCCTGCTTACAGAAACTGCCTCTCCAGTTAACCCTTATTACATTGTAACAGCTAAGGTGAAGTGCCCATTGACATGAGTGACGTTGAGTTGGCCCAGTCACATGGCCACCGAGCTACGCCTACCCAGCTGGTCATTAAGGCAGAGAACCAGTTGTTAAATTATTTTAATCCCACCACTGGATCCTCCCATATTCTATCAAAATATGAAATATTCCTTCACAATTATCCTATGTTTACAGAAGAGGGTATTTTGTTTACTCATTATAATATCAAACAACAGTTGCTACAGATTACTTGGAAGGTGGCTGAAGAGATCAGTGAATGGTGGCACTTTGTTCTCCACCTTCTAAAATGTTATTTACCTCTTCAAGAAGGTCTAAAAATTTTTTTTTGGGGGGGGGGGAGGATAAGGAATGTCAAATGTGATCTTCAAGCAAGCTCAGAAACCAGATGTTCAACCCCAGCGGTTGAACCTTGGTGGTGATGATCAGAAAGTATTACATTAATCTCTGCGCCATTTAGTCCTCTTATCTAATAGCCCAGACTTGTTCTTTTGTAAGTAACAACAATGGAGGGGTGCCTTTAAGAAATCTCCAACGAGCACCGAGGCATTACAGATTAGGTCAGTGCAACTGCTGCTAGGTTGAACATGATGGATGAGTAAGCGAATGAGTTTTTGCTGCACCGGTATTGTGCAGTCTTTTCATTGTCACCAACGGGCCTACGAGGAGGCTGATGTATGGAAGAGCAAGTGTCAGAAACGCCCTTCAGCATGCTGGTAGACTTTCAAACGTTCCCCCTGGACGGGTTTAGGATGAGTCTTGAGAAAAGTAAAGTTTAAATATAGCCATGGAATGATGTGTGTGTGTGTGTATGTGTGGGGTGATGATTGAAGAAGAATGTGGCGAAGGGGTTAGTTAGGGTTCATTTTCCGAACGATGAAGGGAAGGACGTTGACCCATGTGGCCAAGAAGGAAGAGGGCTTTTCATAAGAAGCTAATTCTTGGAGGACACTGAGCTCTTTGATGGATGAGTTACATCCATCTGGTTGCAATATATCTAATAAATGGCTGGTCTTGTGTTTGACCTCTCTGACTTATTGGACATATCTTTTGCCTTCAGTGTATCCAGAAGGAACAACTCCCTAGCGGTTGGGAAGAAGGGGGGAAATAATCCGGAGACCACAACTTCAAGAAGGGAGTTCTTTGTGAGCTGCCTTTTCAATATTAGAGAACCAAAGATCTTTTGGTGGTACTCAGCTTCCTGTTTAAATGTACTCTTTTGGGATTTAAAAGCCCATGGATGGTTTCTCCCAATGTTAGGCATTGGGAGGCTGTTTATGAGGAAAAAATAAACCCAGAATAACTCTTAAAGGTACAGATAAAGGTTCCCCTCGCACATATGTGCTAGTCGTTCCTGACTCTAGGGGGCAGTGCTCATCTCCATTTCAAAGCCGAAGAGCCAGCGCTGTCTGAAGACGTCTATGTGGCTGGCATGGCTCAACACTGAAGGTGCTTGGAACGCTGTTCCCTTCCCACCAAAGGTGGTTCCTATTTTTCTACTTGCATTTTTTACGTTCTTTCGAACTGCTAGGATGACAGAAGCTGGGACAAATAATGGGAGCTCACTTATGAGTTATGCATATTTGAATACATTCCCTGGGTGAGAATCAGAAAATGCTGTGACGTTTCTGCAAACCTGAAAACATGTATAGTTGTCTGCACTTGAAATGATATTATTTTATGTGTCAGGTGCAAAGAACTAGACCCATCTGTGTACAGTTCAAACTAGCTACTTTATCTGCCTATTGCATAGGAATTTCCCCAGAATGTCAGCGTTCCCCTGGGAATGACCAGTTAAGGAACAACGGCATTCAAGTAGCATCAGATCTTGCCCTCTATTTACCTAAGGCAAGGGTGTCCAAACTTGGGAACTTTAAGACTTGTGGACTTCAATTTCCAGTTGAAGAATTCTGGGAGTTGAAGTCCACAAGTCTTAAAGTTCCCAAGTTTGGACACCTTTGACTTAAGGAATTCAGGTTCGTTCTTTCTCTAACCAATCAGGAGGGAATGGACTACCGGTTTGTCTGTAGGTCTGTTTTTTGCCCTCCAGAACCTTCAGGGGCCTTCAGGAGGCTTCAGGAGGCTTTCCTGAAGGCTCCGGAGGGCAAAAAATGACTTTATGAATGGTGACTTCCGGTTTGTCCGTAGGTCCATTTTTTGCCCTCTGGAGCCTTCAGGGAAGCCTCCTGAAGGCTTCGGAGTTTGAAAATCAGCATTTTCGGAGTTTGAAAGTCACCATTCCCGAACTTCCGGGTTTCCCATAGGTCCATTTTTCGCCCTCTGGAGCCTTTAGGGAAGCTCCTGAGGCCTCCAGAGGGCGTCTGGGGGGGGAGCTGTTTTCACTCTTCCCAGGCTCCTAGAAACCCTATGGAGCCTGGGGAGGGCGAAAAAATCATGCCAAAATGGAGGGGGTCACTGGTCACATGTGCATGCATACAGGGGTGGGTAGGTGTTCACGTCCATAGCATTATGGGTATGGCATGCCCGTGCATGACCCCCTTTCTCTGCCCCCGCTTTTGGCACGGGAATCAAAAAAGGTTCACCATCACTGCTCTAGAACTACCAGATTTTTCACTCCATTAAGTTGCCCTTTTTTGTCTCCCAAAAGTGGGTGGAAATATCTGTATGTCTTATGGAGTGAATATTGCTGAATCCCTGCCCACCCACCAGCCTCTACCTTTCGGCTGTTTTTGGCCTCCACGCATCCCATTGTTGGCCTCCATGCAAGACTTTCACAGAGGCTGAAAATGGGGCATGCAGAGGCTGAAAACAGGACACGTGGAGACCAAAAATGGGACGCATGGAAGCCAAAAACGGGAGTGCATCTTATGATCAGGTGCATCTTATGGAGTGAACAATAAGGTAGATAGTAACCTTGGCAGGTAATTTTTTAAATTATTTTAATTAACAGAATAACAGAGTTGGAAGGGACTTTGTAGGTGATCCAACCATATGATCCATTTCAGCTGTAGTGGGCTTCCCAAAATGTCCAGATTCTATGTCCTGTCCTTCCATTTTTTCCCCCTGCCTGATGACTATAAAAATATTTTCCTGGTGCATCAACTAGGAAATGTAGCCATGCATTTGTGTTTACTTTCCCCTTTCTCTCCTTAAGTTTAATGATCTTGTTCACTTCAGCTTGCACAATGGTTTTGCTTAATGCTCATTGCCACCTGCTTAATAAAAGCCAAAAGCTGGTAAGCCGGCATCCATAGGACTAAGTGTAGTTCACTTATATTAGCTACACCATCCCCATTTTAGCAGCCCATTAGACTTTTTCTTTTGTTTGCCTATTTTTAATGGAAGATTTCAAGCTATATACTGTGTGGAGAAATTCCAGTTTATGAGCTGGCTGGTAATTAATTGATGTCCTCCTCCTCCCTCCTCTTGCTCCTTGTCTTCTTCTCCTCCTTCTCCTTACTATTACTACTATTACTACTCTTACTCTTACTACTACTACTAGTAGTAGTTTTTTAATAAAAAAGAAAAAAAACAAGCGAAAAATGATGCAGAGAAGTATTATATATGTAGTGCTCAATAGATCATTGATCAAAATTAACAGTTTAAAACAAAATATATTAAGTTATTTTTAACAATAAGGATATGGATTTGGGGGATATTTTCTGAGTGCCATAGTCTTCAATACTGTATTTTCTTAGTTAAAAACACCATTGAAAAATGGAATTTCCCCCCTCTTGTACTCTTGACTGATTTACAATATTTATAAACAATTATGCCTTTTCCGATGTTATGCTAGGGTTATCCCTATGGACAATGAACATATATCTTAGTAAATTGGAGAATGTGGAGGAATGGCAAAATTAACCGCATACATTCATAATGGAAAATATGCATTTCAACCCATTTTTGGACAGAAAATGGGCACATGCTGTGTAGGCTAAAATCCTTCTCCTACAGTCTGACAGTTGTGCAGAGTGTGTTCTTTTGCTTACAAATCATTTGTGTTGTGCTTGGCACAAGCCTGTGATGCTGAGTTGGGAGTAAATTTGACTTGAATTTGATAGGATTTGCAGAGGTGAACCATAATTCCGAGAGCTGAGATGGCACAGTGGTTAGAGTGCAGTACTGCAGACTACTTCAGCTGACTGTTAGCTGCAGTTCGGCAATTGAAATCTCACTGGCTCAAGGTTGACTCAGCCTTCCATCTTTCTGAGGTGGGTAAAATGAGGACCCAGATTGTTAAGGGCAATAGGCTGACTCTCTAAATCACTTAGAGAGGGCTGTAACAGCACTATGAAGTGGTATATAAGTCTAAGT